>NW_008246062.1:2538795-2567616 GCF_000691975.1 Corvus brachyrhynchos
CTAAAAAACCTGTGTGCTGAGGTTAACGTTTCAGTTCATCATACTTTATCCCTGTTTAGACCGAGCAGATGGTGTCCCCAACCTTGTGGGGATTTTTTTTTAGCAAAACACCTTATCTGAGCAATAAAGATTCCATGAGGTTATATGGACATGTAGCATACAGGGAATTACATCCGTCTTTGGCCATTGCCTCTCCTAAGCTCTTGATAACATTTCTCCCTTGGTGTGACCCAAGGCTGACAAAGGCTGACAGCAAACTGGAGCTCCTTGGATGCCCAAAGTGAGGGAGTCTCTGTTTAAACTAATGGGGTTGGATTGTCTGTGAGTAAATTTAGTCTAGAAATGAAGAGGAGACAGAGATGTGGAAGAGCCTTCCAAACCAGAACAAAGAATGGGAGTGATCTGAACAAATGCAGATGCCTATAACAGAGCCAGGCCCCTTCTATTCAATGGAGAGAATGAAGCATCGCTTATGAATCATCTACCCTAATGAGGCATCCAAAATAGACCAGATGAATCACAATCCAGAAGCACCTATTTTTCTCCCTGTGCTGTGAGAGCCCAAGGTAACTGAGACAGAGACATTTATACTGTAGGTGGTTAAAGTTAACTGAGATGAATTTAAAAAAAAAAAAGAGTAAAGAAAAAATAATCAACAACAGAACCCTAAGAGTTTTAGGTGCCACAGAACACTTGCATGAAGGTTACCTGACACAAAAGGATATAATTGAATGAGATGATACAAGGAGTCCACTGCAGGTCAAATGGGACAAGTCTTATAACAATCTGGTAAAAAAACCCCAAACTTCCTTGATAGAAACTGCTTGCAACTACTGCTATAAAATACAGCTACTTCCCTTTGAAACCAAAACAGCAATTCTCAGTTCACACTGGGGTAGTGAAGAACTGCATCTTCCCTGTTAATTTGAATTTAAAGCCTAAAGTTGACAGCATTTCTCTTCTGTCTTAATTAATCTATTTTTATCCAATATTTCTGTAATGAACAGAGGTGAGTCAAGGGTTTTGTTTAAATAAGGAAGAAGCAGACACTTATTCAAGAGTGACGGTTCTCTTTATACTCTTTTCCTCTAATTTGTCTCAAATATCACCTTCCAAAACTCCTTTCCCCATGAGTAAAGCCAACTTTCCACATGGTGATTGCTGCTACCATCACGGCCTCAAATCTCATAAAAAAACCACTATTGCTTATGAGAGACTTCACTTGCCAAAACTAATAGGAAACAGTGGTAGGTGATGCACAAGAAAGATTAAGAACCTTTTGTGTTCTGAGTGGCTCTTTTTAGCAAAACCACTGTGACTGTTTTTACAAAAAAGCACCAGGACCTCTGGTACAGTTTGGATCCCGAGTGCAGACAGCAGTGGATCCCATCCCAGCACAGATACCAGTTAACTGAGCCATAAAGGGAGCCAGCACACACAATCACAAAGGTATTGGTACCTTCTCCTACCCAGGATGAAGTCCTGCTTGCCTGCTTTCACTGGGATTTGGCAGAATTAAATCCCACTTATGAAAGCAGTGTTTGGGTTTTTTATTTTCAGGGTGAGGCAGCATCTCAGATCTGGCCCATGTATTCTGCTCTTGGTGTCTCTGTGTTGAACCAGATTCTAGTTCTGAAGGGCAAATTTTTCAAACAGCTTGAGAACTGTATTTTTGAGGAATCTTTACCTCAATTCAGAAAACGCCACAATCACACATGGAGGACCCCTGGTACAAAAATTCCAGTTACTCTAAGCTTGAACCTACAGCTGAGTGCTTTTGTTCAGAGTTTGGCATCATCACTTGGGTGAGCAGATCCTGAAACCAACGACTAAGTGATGTAATTTCTAATTGTATTTTCTTCCTTACTCACATTTTTTCCTCATTCTGCTGTGTATCTAGCTTTAACAAAGGAATCTGTGTGAGCTGCCTGGCTTGTCCAGCATTTCAGATTTCCTGCAGATTCCCCTACACCTCTTTCATCTTTCACAATAGTGACCAGCATGCTCTGATCATGGTTACTTTCTGACTCCACCTGTTCTGAAAGCCCCATGCTAGCATCATTCCTGCCACAAATGAGATAATTCAAACACCAGGTTTTCATAGGAAATGGGATCTCTCTACACTTCCATCAAATTAAGAACCTGAATTATCTGAGCTTGGCCTTCTACTAAATAATAATAATAATGTATTTTTTCACATATTACCTGGTACTCCAAGTGCTGGGAAAACTGTTTAGAGGAAGTCTGTCGAGGTTTACTGGATGCAGGTGATTTCAGAGTATCAGCTGAGTCCATTCAAAATTAAAATTATAGTATCACCAGTAGCCATTCATGCCCCTGACACATGGGTAGATTCTCATAAGTTGCTCCTTTTTCTTTTCCCTCTTTCACTGTCTATCCCGGTCTTTACAGGGTAATCACCTCGTTTGGGGGAAATGTAACAAAAAACCGGCTTCGTGAGTGAAAAAGCCACAAGATGGCATTATAGAGCAATTAAACGAGAAATCTGCACTGGAATCTGCTTTCCCCCTCGCCGGCAGAGGAAGGATGAGGAGCAGGGAACAGTGCTCGTTGTAAGAGGGGACAGGTGTTTCTAGCAGCCTCCAACACAGCCACTATCCCTTCTGTTGACGGTCTCACCTGGTTAACTCTTATTAACATTTCCAAGATTTCAAATGAAAGCCCTTCAGGAAGGAAAGGAGAGCACATGCCTCTTCAGCTAGCCTTTACTAGTGTTATTTTCCTATTAGTGTGCTGCTTTTTTTACCCCTTCCCCCCCCCCGCCTTATTCACAGGTCTATGTGCTCATATGTGTGCTGTTCTTTTTGGGGGGTGTGTGGCAGATCAGCCCGCTGTCCCTTGGCTCTGTGGGTGTGACATAAGCTCCCTGTTTGACCACAGTGTGCGCTAAAGGTGTAAGTATGTGAAGACAGGTTGTGGGCCTGATGGGCTGAAGGAGCAGGGAAGCGAGGCAGTGCGTGGGGTGGGTGTGCTGTGTGAGCAGCGTGCACACACAGAGCTTACACCAACACCCAGAGGTTACGTGGCTGAAACACACATGTGCAGGGTGAGGTACTGTGGCTTTACTGTGGCCGCCTCTCTGCAAAACAGCAAAAAACTCCAGAGGGAAATGATCCTGGGGAATGGTTGTAGGTGCAGAGTGTACCATTTTTGTTGTGCTGTGGAAAGCTCTGTAGCTCTCACAGTGTGCTGCGAGCCTCTCTGGTTGCTTGCGGGCCCGGTGGCAAGAAGCTGAGTGTGCCTGTGCTGTGGTGGGTGTTAATCATTAAGGCAAACTGTGCCTGTGTGGCCATCCTGGACACAGCCATGCTGGCTGGGCTCTGCGGAGTAGCAGGGAGTGTGTGTGCAGCAGCACTCCCGTGTTTCGTGTTTCTGTGGAGCGTGTGATTTATGCGTGCAGGGACATGGTGGAGGGCACATACAGCTGGTTTTGGGCAGTCACAGCCCACTGCAGCACGGAGAGTGGGGAGGGGGAACCCGTAACATTCAGCCTGATCCTGCAGCACTTGCCGGTGTTGAGGGGGAAAAACAGGGATAAAAAGAAATCAAACCCCTTTGCTGACTTTCCTTGCAGCTCAGCAGAGAGTGCAGCACCTGCAGGAACAGCTGCTCACCAATACCTGACACGGACTAGCTTGTTTTGTAAATAATAAAAAGTCCCCTTTATTTCAGATCGTGCATTGTTACGGGCCAGGTCACTGAATGCATTAGGGCTGATTCCTCTGAGTATCCTGCAAATGAGACAGAGCTCAGGCTGCACATGCTTGAGAAATAAGCTATTCAAAATAAAAGCTGTAATCGACAGACCACTCCAGTGTTTCCTTTCTTTTTCTTATGGTCAGTGAGGGCAGGTACTTCACTTGGTGTCAGCTGGTGAACAAAGAGATGCAGTGGTACAAATGTTGCTGTTTTACAAGCAGTACTATTTGAAGGAGCGTGTAAAGAAGCGGTTTTCCTTTTTCTTAGAAGTCATCTTAGTATTATTATTTTTATTACTCCTACCATTATGTTTATAATTGTTACTATTATTAAATTACTTCGTAGTCAAATTGGCTAAGGGGATCTTAGATTTTTTTCCCATTTCTTTTCATTTTTTTTCCCCCAGCTATAAAAGAGCTAATAAGTTGCCGCATTGGGGCTCCAAGGAATTGATGAGAGATTATTCCCTTATGGATTACTCTCTCAGTGCTTTGTCCAGCTTAATTTTAATATTACTCATCATTGTTTCGTATTTGCATTGTGCTCCAGTCAGGGCTCATTTCAGCTCTACATTTCCTTAAACATAAAGCTCCCAAAAGCTTAAAGGCAGAAAAGTGCACAAGGGTGAGGCTTTTGGTGTACTGAGGTGCTATTTTTCATTGCAGTCTGTGCCATGGAGTTGTTCCTTTGATTTGTTTTTCATGCCTGAACCCCTCTGTTTTGGAGTGCACCTGCGCAGGGTAGCTGCTCCTGGGTTTCAAATTCCTGCCTTGGTAAGGCCAGTCCCTGTCCCTCACCAAGCTGCTCCCTTGGGATCCTGCTGCCCTCATCTAAGCCAGTTTTGGTGTTTGTAAGACACAAATATGATTCAACCTGTTAGCCCTGTAAAAAGCTAACACCTCTTTTTAGTTTTCCCCCCAGTGGTCCTGGTAATTTCTGTCAGTTCAGTGAGCTGATTTTGCCTGGATGAGAGAGGTAGAGTGGAACTAGCTACCAAGAGACTGGTTTTTGGAAAGGTTCATGAGAGCTGACATTGAGCCCTTGGAGTTCGTCCATGTCCTTTAAGGGAAAGACACAGAGATCTCCCGCCATGGGCACAAGGACACAAAGAAACCAGAGGGTTAACACAGGATGGACAAGGGAAAACCAGTACTCAAACGCAGGGAAAACACAGCGCAAGACAGTAGAAGAACAAACTGCAAAGAGCTGTAGGGAACTACTGCAAATGAAGTGAATTGTTTACTTTGTGACACACTCACCCCAAATGTGGGAGGATCCAGGTTCTTATGTGGAATCCCAGCCCCTGTGGTGCTACTGCTATGGCTAGAGTGTTGCTGCTGCTGCAAAACACAGATGTGATGTAGAGAAACAGAGCACAAGGGAGATGTCTGGGGAGCTGAGGTTCCAGTAAAATGATTCCTCGGCATAACTAAAAGAGGAAGGTATCTCTAGCACTAAGAGCCCAATATCCTGGTTATTCATGTGATACGAAGAGACAGCTCTGCACAACGCCTTAGAGAAGAAATCCCCTCCCAGGAACACTCTGAGGTCCTGATTTAGCACAGACTTAAAAATGCATTTGAGTCTCACTAGCTTGAGTGACGCTCACTTGTGTGCGTACACCATGGCTTTCAGACGCTGCACCAGAGCACAGCGTACACCCGAGGAGAGAGCAGACATAGGCACAACACAATTATTGAGACTGCAGATGCAGGCTGCATGAGAGCCTTCCCTTTAGTGTCTATCTCTTTGCTATACACAGTATGGGGAGACCTTTCTGGTAGGGTATCATCTGCTTCATGCTGAAAGAGCCGAGACATTTACAAGAATGAGATGATCACCCTCATATGGGAGATATCTGCTGAGTCTCTTCCTTGGCTCTACTCTTGGGAAAAGTTCCTTTCCACCAGGCTATCAGCTACACCGTGAGAGAGGAGAGAGAGCTGAACCCTCTGCCTCCTAATACTGTGGAATTGGTGAGAAAAGACAGAAAGAATATATAGAGCAGAAGAAAGGGGAATGACAAGGGTATATCTCCACAGCTCAGAGATTAGAGAGCACACCTTTGAGTGGGAAAGTTAATGCATTTGCCTTTTATCCAATGCTGATTTCATGCAAAATACATTCAGAGATTTATTTTTAAGAGAAGAGTGAGAGAGAGGTTGGGCTATTCTTCAAGAACATAGCCTATGTATATGGTTACAAAATAAGGAAGAAATATTTTATGAAATTATTATAGAAGAGAGTATGATTAGACAGGCAGAGAAAGACAGAAAGAGGCAGACAGGCAGAAATATAAAAGAAAAAGCCAGGGAGCTTGCTAGCTCTTAGGAAAGCTGAGTATTATGAGAAATTATTGTGTAAAGTAGTAGTCATGTAGAACAATAGATTAGGGAGAAAGAACCCTTAGCCTGTCACTGGGAAGGAAAAGCAGCGCAAGTTCAGGATGCAGCGAAGCATCTAAAGGATGGTTGAGTGGGTTAATAATGTCACAGTGACATAATCAAATTAGTAATGCTATCTTGGTGATGTGGTCTAGTCTATCAAGGCATTTACCTGGTTACATTGTTCAAAACAATAACATTCTAGAGGCAGAGGAGTCCAGATGTCCTGCCCATCCTACCCGGGCACACACCATGCCCTCTTATGTAAACCCTCACTGCAGGGAGAGGGGAGTTAATGGGGCATAAATCACTGCCTCCAAGTGCTGTGCCCTGGATGCCAGCTTCCAGCAGCCTCACTGGGGCAGAGGTTCGGGGCCCCGCTGACACAGCAGCATGATGCTCTCCCTTAGACAGCCCTGCAAAACGGGGCTGGCAGCAGGGAAGCGGCATCAGCTTCCAGGCACGGGTAAAGCCAAGGTGAAGGGGATGAATGTCCCTGAAGTCCCTCCTAGACAAAAAAAGATCTACCTGGGGAAGGATTATAAGTATTATTAATTACCTCCTCCCCTCTGACTCGTACCAAGCAGCGCAGCCTCACCAGGGCTGCTCTCCTCGCTTTTCTTTCCCCATCATCTTCTGTGATCCTCTGACTAACAACTGCTCTGTGGCTTCCAGCCTGAAAGTAAGGTAGCCTGGTGGAGCTAAGATGAATCTAACTAGTCAGGGGAATGAGATAAGAATAAGGGGATAAGGACTGATCTTAAGTGGTGTGTCACTATTGCGACACCCAAAAGATGAAGCAGAAGAAAAGGTCTGGGGATGGATGGGAGGGATAAATTTATTTCACAAGAATGGGTATGACCAAGCTAGAAATTTATATAGGGAAGGGAGAAGTAAAGACAGATTTTAAAAGGACAGTGACTGGTGAGAGGAGGAGTATTTTTACAGTTTCAAAGAACTCATTTGGACTTCTGCATTATAAGAAGAAATTCCCATGTCTCACTTTGTCAGACTGAGATTAAAATGTGTTTATAGGTACATAGTTATCTTTCATAGATGTGTTTCATTTAAATACATATATGTGGTGTATATATATGTATGTACAAGTATATAGAAAAAAGAATCAATAGGTGCGAGGGTCTTTTCTTCAAATTTCCACAAACTAGAAAGGACCATAAAGGCCACTGATATCTGTGTGAGAAAAGGTCGGCCCCAGCCCCCTCCATCTGCTCTTCTCTTCCAGGGCAGCAGGAGGAAAACCAAAGAAATGCAATTCTCCCTGTTCCACTTCAGTGAGGAAGAAACAGCACAAAGAGTCCCTGTGTCTGTCAGCAGGATTCAGAGGTGGGCGCAGGGCTCTTGGAGAAGGAAGTAGAAAATAAAATCAAATGAGGCTTAATCCAAAAAGCAAACGTTTGCTGGGACAAAGCCACCGCAGGGATTGTCATTTCACAAATTGTATTAATCTGGGCAAATAGTGCTTCAGAAACAGTAACCGTGGTATTTATGTTTAGTTCCCCTTCCTGACCTTATCTTGCCTCCCTTGCTCTCTCTTAATATGGGACAAACTCTTATCACTTTGCACCAAAGACCTCTTCCTCAACAGGGCAATCACACAAACATGGAATTTGTGCATGAATCTGATAAGGAAAAGAGATGACTGAAACGTGCCTTTTTTTCCCCCTTTAATTTAGCAAGTAGGGGTAGAGATTAGTGTCACAAGATGACAAAACTGGGCACCCAAATCCCCATGGAGCAGTTCCTGCAGTTTGTAGAGGCCGTGCGTTGGTAAGTAGGATTGTGTTATCACACTCTGCATCCTAGGTCCAAATAAATGTACAAGGCTGAGCAGGTAGAGGAAGGCTTGGAAAACTAGACCATACGTAAGTGAAACACTGTAAGCAGGAAAGAGCAAGGAAATAATTATAACCAGGCTTGCAACACTTCCTACGCTCCTTTTTGGTCCAGCCAACACATTGGCCACCTGTTTGCCTTGCAAGATGCTTTGCTATAGCTGTAGTCTTTCATTTCAGAAGGGAAACGAGAGGACAGTTTCTTGGGTTTTTTCTGGAAGCTGATGGAATCTCTCTCCATTTGCCTGCCTTGTTATCTCTCCTTTGGCAACCAGACACCTACAGATCCAAGTTTCTCTATACAGCTTTTACATGAGGAAGAACATAATGGGAGCTTCAGTTCTATGGGTGAGACAGAACAGAAACAATAAAAGAAAATCAGCATTTTTTTCCTAGTAAATAGTCACAAAATGATGCTGGGAAAAAAAATTTTTGGCTTGTTATGATATGGAAATCTACCAGACCAGCTAATGAGTTGGAGAGGTGGGGACAATTTTTTTATTTATTCTGAAGCCACTAAATATCATGGTTTTAACATTTCAATTCAATCTCTAAAGCTATTGAGTTCATGTTCTGATTAAGAGAAGCAGTGAACAAAAGAGCAGAGAGTGTGTGGGGGAAGGAGGTAAAAGAATAAGAACTAGCACAGTGAAAAATCAGGCAGAGTGAAAAATATATTGAAACTGTGAAAAAAAAAGCTGCAGAAGTGTGGAAAGAGCAAAAAGTTACAGCAGCGAAAAAAGCTATCGACTATGTCTACCCAACAGTTCCCCCTAATCTTATCTGTCATGCTAATTACCAGATTTAGGTGCTTGTACCAGAGAGGAGGATGTGTGTGAATTGTGAGCTCCTGTGCTTGGCTTCTGACAACTCACACACACAACCTGCTGATTCCCCCCTTTAGCTAGAGGAAAGATTTCTTTTTCCTTTTTTTTTTTTTTTTTTTCAATTGAATCACCATCACAATGAGCTGAATTACAGGAAAGACAAGGTTAGGCAGCTTTTGAGAAATCCAATAAAAAAAAAATCCAAAGGAATCCCCAAACCCCAGAACTGCAGGAAATGTGCTAGTTCCTGTGTATTACATGGTTTCCTTCCCAACATATTAATGTCCAATACCCAGAAAAATGCAGTGGCATGTGCTGCTTTACCTTTTCTTCCTAAGGATTTCACTCAGCCCGCAGTTCTGTACAGTCTTCTGCACCCCTCTGGAGTTGCACCGAGTTTTGCACCGAGTTTTGCACCCACATTTACCCCTTCTGCACCCCAGAAATTACTAGTCGTGCTTAAACTGTGCTTTAGGATGTAAATGGAGCTTAAACCAGGGAAGGTGTGAAGAGGGCAGCTGATGCTGGTTTAGTAATTCGGTGAGGTAGCATCAGCTCGAGTGACAACTACTCATTAGCCGCTAATCCAATCGCTCCTGCTAATCCAATCGACTGGAGGAGCTGGAGTCATTGTTTTCCAAGAGTGGTCATCTTGCTTATTCAAAAATCCCGGGAATTTAGGGGAGGACTGAAGGCACACCGAGCTGGCTGTGTGCACCCAGCAAGTCCCGTCCCCGCACCGGGGGTATCTCCTAGAAACCGGCCTTGAGTCGGTGTGGCAAAAGAGAGACAAGCCAAAAGTCAAGGCGTCCCTTACAGTCTCCGTGAAATATCACAAACAGGCTTCTCACTAGCTTACTCTGACTGCTAGGGGCTGGAGTCTGGCTGGGAGGAGGAGGACGATGAGATGGAAAGGGTTAACATACCGTTGTCCCCTCCCCGGGGCCCCCACTCCAGCAAATTGCAATCCAGCCCTGAAAATTTTCAGCAGCCGCATCGATATCATTCCACTGTGCCTTCATTACCTCCTGATCTCTAAATAAGGGCCAGCTGGGCTCAGAAAACATTATGTGGTGCTGTTACGACTGACATAAACCACCAAAATGGCATTTTGCAGATGAGAAGAACGAGCAAAAGCCCCGCAAAATCCTCTGCAGTTGGGTTTAAACGAGGGCTGTAACTTCTTACACATGTCCTGCTCCCAGTCTACAGGAAGAGGCTGATTAATCCTGCATGTGTTAGGCTGGAATATTGCATTACTGGAAGCAAAGAAACCCCTTAATCATATTGCTGGTTATGCTAGAGGTCTGTTTTCTCTCAAATGCATCACATTAAGAGCCATCCCTGGGCTACAGCACCATCCCAGTCTATTTTTCAGGTTGCAGCACTACATACAGGCTTTTTCATTCTGGCTGTGTTTTAGGGGGTGGCTGGTTGGGTTGTGGTTGACCTTGAGATAACCAAGAGTGGCGAAGAAGTTTTTGAGAGAAGACAAAAATGGTATTTTATGACTTCCCATCTCCAAGAGAAATACAAAGAATCTGTGAAGAAGAGCATTGCTCCCAGTCTTCCTTTGCTGCTTGCTCTAAAAGCACTGGTGTGGAAGAGCTAACACCACACACAGGATGGGAAGCAGTGCTCTGTCTCTCTCCTCTTCTGCTCTGCTTTTCCACCCAGATATGAAGAAAGAATTTCACAGGGAGGATTGCTGTCTGCACCTTCAGGCCCTTTTTGAGGGCACAGTTCAATACTAGCTCACAGGGCATCCCCACAGCCTCATTCTTTCCCAGTGTTAAGGCTGGTCATTAACGAGAAGAAAACAAACTCTCCGAGACCATATTCACTTGGGAGATCTGGAGCTTTGGGCATCTGCATCTCTTCCCTAGGGCCATTGTGGGAGTGTACAGGGAAACAAGGAAACTGTCTTGTTGACACAGCCCATCCCTAGGAAGCCCAGGGGCGCACATGAGAAATACACACGTCTTCTGGGATGGCACACAATGCACCTGATCTCAGTCCCCTCTCCCAAAACAGCTGTGGGAAGGACACTTCTCTGTGCCAAGGAAGAAAGGTACTGCTTCTGATAGTACAGAAAAGTTCTTGTTCTTTGTTTACACCACAGTTGAGGTTCATGCATCTATGACTGGTCTCCTGTAAAAGCAGGATGTGCCCACATCCCCCTAGATAATCCTGTCCTTTCCCAGCTAGGTCAGTTTCAGAGATCCAACAACCAAATTAAAAACAAACAAACAAACAAAAAACTTCTCCAGCATGGGAAGTTCTGGCAGCAGCTTCAACCATTACAAACACAGAGACAAGATCCGTGACAATAAATGATGTCCTGCAAAGCATGAAACTAAGCAGAAATATCTTTGGGGATGGCTGGTTTTTGCACTCAACCCTGGGGAGGAGGAGGCGACAGAAGGAGAAGAGCCTCTGTACAAGCCACTTTGGACTTTCCCTTTGAACAGGGCACAGGGGCACTGAGTCTTACAGCCTTTTTAATAGGAGCATCTGCTCCTGTTCCCATCCCAGCTGGATGGCACCTATGAGTGTTTGCTGTTAGCGAGTTGTGCCATGTGTCACGAGGAGGGGTGTATCCTGGGCAGGGATCACATGCACATCTTGGAGGCCTTTACACCATGGCAGCAGGTCCATTTGCTTGGCCTGGGCACTTGCTTGGGGGCAGCAGCTGCATTCTCCATCTACTGTGCAATTTCCAAATGGTAAAGCCCCCAGGGGTGGTTTTCATTAACAGGGTAATGTGTGTGCAAGCAAGGGTGTGGAGGGAAAGGGCTTCATCGGTGGCTTACACTTTATCTTATTTTATTTTACTTTACTTTATTTCTTCCAGTGACATCTGGAAATGAGAGCTATCTCACTCCCACAGACCCTCTGAACTCAGGCCATCTGTGGGACCATCTTTTCCTCCCCCTCAGTGATGACCTGCCCTGCAGGAGGTTGATGGTGATGGAGAGGGAGTATAGGAAAAGTCACAGGGATGTCCACATGGTCAGTAGCAAATTTGCCAAAATGGGATTTCTGTCTGTTTCAGAGGCTTGTTAAACAGCTCTTAACACTTTGGTAGGTGTTCACAGGGATAGAAATGCCAAAACAACCCTATTTATTTTCACCTTCTTCTCCTTATTCCATGCATGCATTTTTCCTGTAGAAATGTCTGCTAGCAATTTGTAAAATGCTCACATTTATAGGGCGAGTGGAGGCAGATGAAGTAGTTCACCCTATCCTACCACTTGTAAAGTATTCAGGAGCCCCATGGAGACCTGCAGCAGTCTCCTCTGCCCATCAGCGGCAAATTTAACTGCCCCATCTGCCACCCCAGCCCTCCAACAGAACAGAAAGTGGGCCAGCCCTTACAGCTGAAGGACAGATCATACACAAACTACCATATGCAGGGGCTATTGCAGGGTTTAGTCCAAATGACTGGCATGCAAGAGCAGCCCCAGCATTGTCAGTCCCCAAATTTGAAGTAAGAGCTTGCACAGCATGGGGAAGAGTTTCTGCTTAGTAAAGAAACCTGTGCCTGAGAAAGCTTACTATGAGGTTTGTAAAAGGAGCCTGCATTGATTCAAGCTGGGTGTTAATAATAAATCCGGAGAGTTACAGCACTGGCTTCCCGCCACCCACCTTGGCGAACCCGGCTGAACCGAGCAGACGCACATACAAGACAAACTCTGTGGGCTGGATACACAACAAGGTACTGTTGTCCCATCTGTAGCAGTGTACATGCCAGTGGATATCAGCCTAACACAAGGCGAGGAGATACATGGGGAAGCAGTTGCTTTTCTCCTTCCTTCCCACCTTTTTTCTGCTCTGAGCTGGGAAGGGAGTCTGGAAGTCAGTGCCGTGTCCATGGTGCTCCCAATAGACTGGCTTTGATACAGCAAACAGAAGAGGATGCTCAACATATGCTCTGTTTGTGCTACGACACAGGGGCAGACGTTGTGGGACTGATGTAAGCACTACCTGTGATGCGACACCCCAAATTGCCCTCTGTGCCTCAGGACACTGGCAAACTGGGCTCCCGCTGCTTAAACACCGGGAGTGTGCTTCCATGGGGAGCCACCAGCACCCACACGAGAGCCAACACCCCTGCAAGGGCCGGTGTGAAATTTGCTGGACATGACCTGGTTAGTGTCTCCGAGGCCTAATTGGCATCCTCTGCAATCGGTCTGGCTCCGGCTGCCAGGAGAGAGTAAAGCGTCTCCTCCTTTCACAGATGGGATGGGGGAAGGGGTGACCACCGTGTGTCTGTGTGTTGGTGTCAGGGGATGGCAACAAAGGATGTCAGGAACGTGGTGCTGCCAAGGGGCTTGCATATTTGGCTTATAACCTGATGAGTACAAGGCAGGTGGCAGAGTCTATGTCATGCCCTGTGGGGGGTGGAGAGGGAAGGGAAAGAAAGGAGGAAAAAATAAGACTGGTGCAGATGGGAAGTGCCAGCTCTTCTTGCTGAAACAGAGCCGTTCGATTGGGAAACCCAGCCAGAGAAACTTAAAAGGACCAGGACGGGAGAAAACAGAACTGGTCAGCGTCAGCAACCGCCTCCTGATCCTTTCCTACAACCTACCTCATTGCTATTTTAAAAAGCACATTTTGATAGAAAATTAAATTAAAACCACCACAATTTAAAAAAATGGAGAATAAGCTACATCTCAGAGATTTCAGGTAAGTAAGTGACATGGGTGTGTGTGAAGGAAGGAAGGGAGAAGGAGAGAGAGAGAGAGATTAAAAAAAAAAAAAAACAACCTAGAAAAAACTTCTTGGAACAAAACACACACGAGGTAATGCCAAAAACTTGAGAAGGAGAGTGGTTACACACTAATTTAATTCTCTAATCCCCCTACTCCTGTCACTGTTTACTCACTGATAAATGCGCAGTAGCTTCAGCAAGACAGCCACATTTGCAGAAACTGACAGCCTGACTCAGAGACTATTTACCTAAAGACCATGAATATTAAAACAGGTTTCCAAAAGGCCCCCGTCTTGAAGGAGAAGATTAGCATGGGGCCTCTTGCTGACAGACTCTTCCCTCTCCACCCCTCCTTCCCCCATTCCGTGATGCATCTCTTGTTCAAACACTCGAGAAGTATCACCTAGCTGAAGAACTGAAATATTGGAACAATGCCCTGGAGCTGTGCATTCAGCCTTTATCCTGACAGCAAAAACACCCATCCATCCAAGACAGAAGTTAGGGTTAGATTTTTGGGGTGGCTTCCGCTTTTGGTTGTTTTTATTTTTTTATTTTTTTCCTTTTAAATAACTGATTGAAAACAAAAATAAAACCCATATAATTTTTTGCCATTTCCCCCCCTCCTTTTGGAAGGTGAACTACGAGCGCAGAGTCCTTTAACAGAATTAGAAAGGCAACAAAATTATATTCCAAAGTCATGATCCTTAAATGAGTTTGACTCTGTCTCCTATAATAGTGCACAGAATTCACCAGAAAGATAGAAAAAGAGTAAAGTAGAACTCGAAAGGGCAGAGAAAAAGATGGCTTTAAAGATCAGAGGGAAAGCATAGTTTCTATGGGATGGGGAAGATGAAATGGTCTAGATAGCCCAGCAGAAATGACAAAACAGAGTGGAAGCCAAATCGATTTATATAAAAAACATAAATGAAGTGTCAAAAGGATTTTTAAACAGACAGTTAAGAGTCACTTATTGTAATATAGAAGAAGTTAAACTATATTTGAAATCAAAGAATTATTGCTTATTTATGCCATGTATATTTTACTGGAGGAACTCTTTGCCACAGAGCCTTCCGGGGGCCAAAGTTAAAACTAGATCCAAGAAAACCTTAAGAAATTTCTGAAAACAGTGCAAAAATTTCTTCTAAAGGCAGTGAATCACAGTCTGTTAGGAGAAAGGCAAATTATGCCTGCCCTACTTGGCAATGGAAGTAGAAGCACAATTGATTTACATGGACTTATATTTCTTTCTCTCCTTATTACTCCTCCTCTAGAGGGATACTCCCTTTCTGGGGAGAAACACTGAAACAGGGGTGTGCATGTACAGGCTGGGTGGGCACTGAGTGTGACTCCCACAATGTACTAACACATCTCTGAGTGCCTGACACACCCTAGTGAAAGCAGGGACACCACACCTCTTACAGTGGGTGACAACACTACACTGTGATGCACTGTCCTGACACAAACAGTACTGCTTATCCCTGGAAATGGGTAAATATCCTGACTCTGGAGACAATGACATCCAGTCACCCTCTCAGGTTGGTGAACTATTCAGACAGAATTAAGAATTTGTGATTTCCCATCCTCTCAAGTGACTCTAAGATCTCCTGATGTAGTTGCTCATCTGGCATGGAATGACACAGCCCTGTTGAAATCAGTGGAATTACTCTGTTGGGGTTGTTTATCCCCACCTGAGGATCAGGTGTTTCACTGCAAGCCTTTGGGAGCACTACTGCCAACTGCATAATGGACAATGCTAGCACAAGGACGAGCACATTTGGCTTTGAGGGAAAAGGGCAGCCAGCATCCCTGGATACCTTCCTAAGTGCAACCAGGCAGTCCATGCCTGGAAAACTACTGCCAGTGAGGCTGCCCCTCAGCTTTGCCTTTAGCAAATAAACAGACTTCAGTAGAGCAGTGCCAGAGGCTGCTTGGTCAGAAAGGCTTTGCAGACACCTTGTGACTGAGCATGCGAAAGGGTTAATCCATGAGGCCACCTGGCACACAGCCCTTCTCTGACCATCATCAGGCTTCTGCCTCCACAGCAGTCCCAGAAACAAGCACAGCCCCTTCCATATTCATGGTTCTCAGCTGCCATGAGGCTAAAATTACATCTACCCAGGAAGATGAAGACTCCCTGTGAGCATACTGAAGGCTTCCCAAAGACGTGTTTATAGGGGGTGGGGTGAGGCAGGAGACAAGTGAATGGAAATCTTTGCTAACACAGATGGAAATTGTTGATGAACAGTTTTCGCAGGCTGGATTTGGTATCTTGTTGAAAAGAAGAGTTTAATTATAACCAGAGCTACTATAATGAACAGGCAAAGGTGGAATATTAGGAAAGATTCCTGGAATCAGAAATACAAGATAAGAGTGCAGATGAAATGCATGTCATTCCAGTCTCAGAATATGGCCCCAGGACAGAGCGGCTTCTTCAGCACCCCTTTAGAGCACCTGTCTCTGCAAAACCTCTTCCTGTCACCTGAATTCACACCACTTGCTTTAGCAATCACAGGCTTTTAGTAGAAGCTGAGAAGCTCTATCATGATTCTAAGCATATACTTGCACAGGCGAATCAAGCCTACTATAAAAACAAATTTTAGTCCATGCTCAAAGGTTAAACAACAAATGCTATGAAGATTAGAAGGTATGAGTAGTGTTTCTTGATGACCTCGCAAGAAAACATTTTACTTTCTGGTATACCTTAAACAGAAGAGGTTTTGGACACACTGTGGTTTTGTGTTTGCCAGAACCTTGGAGTGGGTTAATGCAGGGAGGCGTCACTCCATGCTACATTTGTTTCTTAAATGCTTCTTCCAAGCATTCACTTTTAGATCATTGAACAGATGGGTCTTGGGTATGTCTCTCCCAAGGAGGCTGAACAGGTATGATTTTCTGTATTGATTGATAGCTTATTGTGGACTTAATTATTTGGGAAGACCTTGTCTGTATGTTGTTTTCTCTCCATTCGATACACATGTGGGTATCTACACACGTGGAATTACAGCATCTCAGAAGTATAGGCAACATCCCCTTGATTCGGGAGTGGCCTGCAGTTTTTATGAAGTAGACATATGCCTTGATCCCCAAAGGCTGGACAAATCCCCTCTCAGTCCCTGCCCAGGTGACTCATCCGTCTCACTTGCAGTGGGTGCTCTCCTGTTGCATACCACATTTTGCCTGTACACTGAAGTGCCCCAAGCCCTTTCCTGCTCAGTGTATCTGTGTGTTCTGCCACAGACAGACCTACTGTGGACTTTGGGCTGTGTCTCTGTCTGTGTGAGATGCCACAGACATCTCACATCAGCCTGCAAGCTGATGTATCTCCTAGCCCAGCTCCTGTCTTGGAGGAGCTCCTGTGTTGGCCAGTAATGATGCTGTGCACAGGCTGTTGCTCTTGTGATGTGCCTCAGCAGAACAATCACACGTCCTTTTATACATTTGTGTGCTCCTCAGGCAGTTATGTACCCCTGATCCATGATAAGACCCCATGCATAAAAATTAACATGATGGGAAGGGAGAAACTTGAGTGATCTGAAAAGACATAAAGGTCCCTAACTTCCATTTAGATATTTTATGCCCGATAAAAGGAAAGAAGATTAGGGTCCTAAAGAAGAATTTAAACACATAAACATTTTCATGGGTGTAGGAGGCTGTCAAAGAACATACCACCAAGACTCTGAGGAAATAGTTTCTGCTTTAACACCTGCAACCACGCACTCATCACGCAGTAGACAAGCAGACAGTCCTTCTCTTCCCTCTCCCTTCCCTCATCTACGGCAAAGCCGCACTATTCAAACTTTTCCACTATCAGTGAGAGAAGCTGCCATTTACACATTTACTGAGCAGCAGACACAACACCAGTTTAATGATATAAGGAGGGAAAGAAGTAAGGAGCAATGTGTATATAATGTATACACATATATTTTAAATACTCAGCAGGAGAGACTCTGCTGTGAATTTAGTTTATTGAGAAATAGCTAAATATTAAAGAGAGATGGGGCTGATGGAATTGGATGGAAAGTTATATCTCTGAATCTATTTGTAATCACCTGTGTCTCTGCTTCTTTTCTCATAATACCTGCAAAGACATGACATACTGCTAGCTACCCCCAGAGCATCTTACAAAGAATGCAAGGGTTTTTCCAGCCTCGGGCACTCAGGTGATGTTGGACTGGAGCACATGTCAGCCCTGATAAAGAGGAGGGAGTTCAGACCAGGCACTTCCAGTGTTTGCCCAGAGTGGGAATATGTGATGGCTACTCTACGGGAGGGCTCACGTTGTCAGCAGCAGTGGTCTGACTGACCTGTGTGACTACCAGAGGCATTTAAATCTCTCCCTCTTTCCTGATGATCCACTCTTGCTTCTTGCAGCTCCTGCACTGAGACAAATCCCAGACTCCTGTGCCTCCCAAGCTCCCCACGTGTATGCACCACGTGCATTTCCTTATCTGTGTGCACCCGCCCTTCCCTCATCCTTTCATAACAGCTCCAGATGGGTGTGATTAAAACCACATAGGCCTTACACACCTTCTGTGGGAAGTAGTTTTCAGCAAATTTCCCCAAATTACTTTAATTTTACAGGTAGGCAGAGGGAAAGTGAATAACACAAGCCATGCAGCACCCCCAGTGGAAAAAAAAAATGGGAACAGAATGCAGATTTGCCTCTTCTTATATTTTTCCTCTACCTTCCAGGCAACACAGTGTCCTTTAATACTGGTGTTATAGGTATTACTGATATTTTACAAATCAGCCATAGCAGAGGAGTTGAGAAAAGACTGAGAGGCTTTCTGAGATTTATTTTTTTTGTCTCATACATATGCCCTCTCGGAATTATTTTTTGAGTATGTACTGACTATTTTTTTTTTAAGAGCTATTCACAAGGGTGCATGGGAGGGACATTTCTTGGACTACAGACAAGTGGAAGACATTTGTCATCAAGGCAAAATGTTCAATACCCTGCTGTAGTGGATGATTTTGATCAGAGAAGGAGTTTAGTTGCCAGGATGGGTACTAGGTTTTACACCTTAGTTCAATTCCTAGCTCCACCTAGTCCGCTTGTCCTGTCCCTAATTCCCCACAACTGGCCACCAAGTTAGTAATTTTCTGATTTTCCGAAGTTTTTGAGACCGTAGGTCAAGTACTGATCAAGAGGCACTCCACAGCCTGGCACAGGGAATATGAGAACCTAGGCAGGCAGATAAATTGTTTGTGTTCTCTGCCTGGAAGAGCATAACTTTTGCAGTTGTGTGTTTCCAGTAAGAGCATTGGTAATTATGAATTCAGCAAGTCACTGCACTGTGCATATTCCACAGTGGCTCATGGAGAAATCATTGTCTGTGAAAAATGATTCTTCTATGCAACAGGCATAAAAATTGAGTGCAAACTGGCCATGAACAGGCAGAACAAATTCAATTCGGGAGTCACAGGGCTATTGTGTCCTGCACAATGGTCTGTTGTCACAGAGCTGTGCTTAGGCACCAGGGACAGACACTGGAAACTTTGACTTAATTTTCAAATTATTTTTAGTTTGGTTTCCTAAAGAAATGAGGGATTTTGTGATTATTCTATATCTTAATGTCTATTTACATCTCTCTCTCTTTTCCCTCAATAACTTTGAACCAGTTGGTGCAGGAGGTTTCATTTGCAGCTTGACAGACATGAGAGAAAGTAATCACAAGAAACTGCAAGGAAATAGGTTCTGCTCTTTTTTCATTTTCCAAGGAATGCGTGTTTCTGAAAAAATCTTTTTTGGAAAAGTGAAAGTGTTTTTGAATATTGACTTCTCTCACCATTAAATGCATAGTGAATAAATTGAGATCTTTATTTGAAGAAAGTTCTAAGCTAAGACAGCTTCTATTAGTGATTTACCTGGTCCATGTAGGACAGAGCAGAGATTCTCCAGCCCTTTGCTGATTGGAAGATCAAGGTATGGTGCCAATATTGTCTCCAGTACTTGGTCTTAACAAGCTACTCCTTTAGTCTCCCATCTCTCAGGCTGATATTGAGGGGTCTAAAAGGCAAGGGGCTCTGAGCTCAGGCTAAGAAACATTGGCTTAAACTCATCAAAAAATCATTGGTTAGGTAGTCCTGTCTACTGCTCTATTGCTAGTTAGTGAAATAATCAGTCTGGCTCTGGAAACTCATTGAGTGATTTAAGAATAATTTTACAGTCATCCCCACAACTGACTTAGGTATCCCCATGTCGTTTCAGTCCTTAAGGCTGGTATAAATAACAGTAGCCTTCATGCTGCTCTAAATTTTATGGAGGAACAGGTTCAGTCAAAGCCCGATGTAAAGAATTTACACAGCCCATCTCCTCCCTCTTTCTGTACACACTTGACTGACAGACCAGTCCTGACCTTGCAGCAGAACAACCCAGTAGGTGAAGAACCAGCATGGGACTGAGCTGTAGATAAGTCATTAGCCATTTTCAGCTGCAAGCTCATTAATTTCCATAGGTGCCTAAAAAACTTCCGAGATCCGTATTTCTGTGCATCTGTGCTTTGGTTTGCCACCCACCAGACAGGAGGAAAACACACTGGTCTGTACACAGGAGGATGGATTTCAGCAATGAGTTCCCATCCTGTAATGCCCAGACACCACAGAGACGGCAGTGCTGTTTAGCACTGGTAGCCATGCCCATGCATCCTTGTAGATTCTCCCCTTGCTCCTCAGGGAATAATAAAGGAAGGGCAGAGCAGCCTAGACTCAGTCCTTAGCTGGAGTAAGCTGAGGTGGTCTCATGAACTATCATTTTATACCTGCCTGGCTCTGGAGTATGTGATGAGCTGTGCAAGCTGGGTGTTCCTCCACACTTCTAGGAAAACCAGTCAAGCAAGAATTCAGATTAAGAGAAGTGTGCACAAATGTTTTCTTAATAATAATAAATACATGATTAATAGGAACAAATTTTGAAAATAAATGATTATAAGATGTCTCTATAGCATGCCACCAGGATGATGGGGATAAATGATGCCGAGACACCTGAAAGTTGAGAGCCCATTACTAAGCATTTATAAATGAGAATGCATAAAAATATTTATCTGCGTCTTTCTGAAACATGCTCTAATGTGTCTTCAAGCAATTTATCACCTAAAAAGTAATTTTCATTAATCACTTATTAATTATTAATAAAGTGTTTGTAAGTGTCACCTTAATTTAAAGTGCTTCTGAGTCAAGGTGCACTTCCTGACTTTCCTTGTCAAAGGAGATCTTTTCTCCCAGACCAGAGTCCTTCATACTCAAGTGACCTTGGTGCATCCTTCTTCACCCAGACCACTCTTGGCCTCTGCAACTGTTAGGCTTGCAAATGGGACTAAGTCATGTTTCTGGAAACCACAATTTGTCATTTCAGAAGGAAAGTTGATCAGATCCTCTCTCCCCACTCTCAAAGCTGGATGCCCAGACCTGGGAACGCAGCATTCAAATGTTTCAATTTATCATTACAGTGGAACCCTGAAGAGATCACATCTGCTAAGACCGTAAATTGGACAAGATCCCACTTTAGAAGGAGCAGGCTCAGCTCTATATTCCCATTCTTGAACAAGGGACCAATTAGGCAGGCTTATTTACCTACCATAAAATGAGATGTTAGCCAGTGGGAGAAGTCACTTAAGGACAACAACAACAACAAAAAGTCTTTCTGATCTCTCTCTTGGAAATGGCCAGCTTAAAAACCTGCATCTCTCTACCTTCTCACTTCAGCCTGTATGTCCTCTGTTCCTCCTGTTTCTTCATTCTTCCTTTCACGTCTGTCCCTGCCCCTCTCTGCATTTTCCCTTTTGTCTTACACATCTTATCTTTTTCCATCCCTTCTGTCTCTTTCTCTTCACTCTTCTTTTACTTAATTTTTCCTCCTCCTCCTCCTTTTCTCTCTCTCTTTTTTTTTTTTTTTCACATGCACACATCCAGATAAGATTTAATTTTGAGCTTTTCTACTGAACTAGCAATCAAAAAGGTCTTACATCTTGGAAAAGAACCTGGGTTACAAAATGAGCAAATTGCTCACACCTCTTCCCCTTCATAAGATTTTACAGTGAGGATTGGATCTTCCTATTGCCAAAAAGTGGATTCAGGCCCCAAGAGACACTAAGGGGGAAATCTTCAGGCTTAAAAAGTGATATTTTTTGCTTCTCCTCATAACTTTAAATCTGCTTCTTCTCTAGATGGATAATGGTGTGCAAGCATCCAGAGTGGAAGCAGAGAGAAGCAGACACACATCTGTCAGGGATGGTCTGTGCACATTTATCCTGCCTCCGTGCTGGGGGACGGATGAGATGACCTCTTGAGGTCCCTTCCAGATGTACTCGTCCATGAGTCCATGATTAATTGCCATCATGATCTGCAGTTTATCTATCCAAAGAAATAAGCCTCAAAATCTCCTGCAAATACATATCCGTGGGCTAGCTGAGGATATTGCCCCTCCATGCTTGGAGTGTTGCACTCTAATTTAGACTCCACAGATGAGATGTTTCCCTGCTGTTCCCTTCAGAAAGGTATATCCTTTCACACCCAGTGAAGGAATTAAGAATAAAGCTGATTTACCTCAACAAAGAAAAGAAAGAAAATGTAGGCTTTAAATGAGAAAGAAAATTTCTGTACTCCACTTCCTCAGGAGACAAAGACAGGGAACAGGTAACTGGATCTTGGTGAGGACTGCTGATGCCTTATTCTGGTTTCCCAGAACTGCTTCCCCACCAGTATATGCAGGATTAATCAGTGTCTGCCTTTCTGGGGCAATGGTATGGCAGAGAGCACCACCATCCCTGCCAGAGGGGAGCCACAGCAGAAATGACTTTGACCCCTTATATTTTTTCAGTCAGAGGTTGTCCTGTGGTCACACTGAAGCAATGTTCATCCACGTGAGGATGACTCTCTTTAACACGTTCATCCATATAAGGATGGACATGAAAAAAGCAGACATATTTTGCCAAAGTGGGCGAAATGAAGAAGCAATGAAAATAGTGAAAAGGAAAGGAATGATAACAAGGAAGGAGGGGATTGGAGAGAAAGCTGACATAAGTGTCCTATGAAAGACAGATATGAAGGTGGGAACTTTTGTCTATCTGGAGATAAAATCTTGAACACCTCTACCTGAACTACCAGACATCTCCATCTGATTTATCTCAGGTATTTATTTAACACTGAGAGTTATTTAACCCCAAAATCATCTTTTTCTCTTCACAGTCTGTTGCAGAGACTACTGTAACACTGACCTTTGTTCAGGTATAACCTTCCCAAAAAGAATTTAAGATGTCTTCACTATGGCAGGGGGGGTTTGTAAGTAGAAGAGTGAGTCTTTCTGGAGAAGCTGTTCATGCAACACTAATTTACTGAAAAGGTTTCTGGTTAATGAATATAGTGTATAATAAAGATATTCAAGACTTAATGTGGCATTTTTACGTTGGTCAGATCTAGGATATGAGGAGTTTATATTATCCTACCTTTTCAAGAGTCATGACAAAAATAATAGAGGAAGTTGGTTTGGTATGACCCTTTTTGTCTCTTCTGAATCATCAGAAATCAAACTGAGTTAAAAATCAATAGGGATGAGCTTCAACTCAGTAAACATAGATACCTACAGTACCCGTGTATATCTCACCTAGTCACTCTCAACTCCCTTGCTAGACTAACAAGAGAATTAGACATTTCCATGCACTTCAGCAATTTATTTCTTCCTAACATACGTATCTAATACAGAGATCGGGGAATTGTATTAAAAATATCTTATTTCCATACCTTGACTGTAATGGGAACTTATAGCAAGCAGTTCAGATAGAGATTTCTAAAGCTAGATCAGATTTCAAATTTGTAAGTTACAAATAAAGAAAAAAAGTATAGAAATGATTCTCCCTTTCTACCCAGTTTATCAGGAAAATAGTGTCATCTTTATGGTTCACTTTCTTTAAGAGCTAGAGAGCAGAGGTATGTTTTTAAACTGCGTAGTTCCTGGTCATATGCAAAAACCTCACAATTTTAGCTTTCTATTTTTAAACTCATCTCTCCTGACCAATTTTTCATTACCTTTCTTATTTCTCTCGTTCTCCCTGTCTCCTTCCAGCAATCTCACCACTTGTTTCTCCACTTCCTTTTAATCTTCAATACAAAGAGCAGGCTGATCCCAGCTCTGGCCCTGGAAATGTCAGGCTGAAAATGTTACTCTTGGAGTGATTTGCATGCATTACAAAGTGACAGGTGACAGGAGCACACAACCTCAGCTAATAGATGATTAATGATGTGATGTTGGCCAGCACTGTTGACTCGTTTTCCTGCTCTTCGGGAAACTTCAAAGGCAGCTGGCATTTCTGTTGCCTTGTGACAGGCTCATAGGTGAGTGTAATTGTTTAGTCCATATGTGCATAGCGTAGAAGTAACCGTGGGCATGTTCATGGAGCGCATTTGTCTGCGTGTGTGTGTGCATGAGGCAATTTGCAGGGCCATATGCATGAGCTCCCGTGTGCTTCTGTGTGCATACGAGCTCCTCATATACAAACTGCCTGGTTTCGGCGAGTTGCTGAGAGCATCATTATCCAGCTACTATATTCTGAATAAAATACCATGGCCCATTTGGGGTTACAGTCTAAAGGAATGAGGGAAACTCACTGGAATTTTAATCTGGATGGAGAAAAATCAGCCCTAAAGTAAACAGTATGTTTGGAAAGGAGCCCAGTAAATAGCAATCAGAACAGGATTAGAAATAGGTCAAGGCTGTAAAGTTGGATCTTTTTTCACACCCTTTTTTTTTCTTTTTTCTCAGCAAAATTTGGGAGGGGTGAGGTCATTAATGAGATTAAGGCTACTTCAGATTTCAAGCCCACCCAGATTTCAAGGCATAGCCTGACTTCTGATGCATACATTATAAGTCTAGATTTCAGTTGAAGAAGTATTTGGAGTTTTCTAGAAGATTATTCTTAGGCAGTATCCTCTCAACACGTATAGATGCCAATGTTTGGATTTAAAATCCTTATACTCAGTAAAGGTGAAGGAAATCTCATTTCCTACTCCACACATGAGCACCTCTGCCTTCTGCCCTGGGTTTCCTATTCCCCAGACCACTGTATTCACGAATCTCTTTCAAAGTTGCTCAGCATTAGTGGAAAAGCAAGGAAACAAACTGTAGAGGACGGTCAGGGTTTGCAGTTGTGAACAAGAATCAGCCAAATAGACTCTTTTTTTTAAACGAAAATTAGTGGTTCTCTGAATCAAAATCCTGCATCAAAATGTGTGTGTTTTCTTCTTTAGATGGAAAAGAAAAAGTCTGAAATTTGAGCACTCTTTAAACCAACAAATTTCTGGATAATCAATAAAACAGGAAGCTGCCATAGCATAGAGCAAGGATGTAAGGAGAGATTAAAACAAACAGGTTTTTACCTTCCTTCTTCCAATAGCTGTCATTTGGGAAAGCACAATGCAGATGTCAAAAGCTAAAAATGTATGTTCCTAAAACCAGAGACAAATGGCCAGAGGAGGCCTTGAAAGATTTGTATCTTCTGTTGATTAAAAGGGGGAAGTTGAAGAGTCCCTGACTGAGATAAATCTTCCTGCACAGAATCATGTAAAATTGGATTTGAAAGGTCCTCAAGAAATCAGCTGGGTTCTGGGCAAGAAACCTGTCCTAAGCAATTGAAGGCCATGCCTGAGCTCTGAATGAGCTAAAGCACAGGATATACTCAACGAATCAGCTGGACCCAGGACAGATTTTGAGCCTGTATCTAAGTGCCTGCAAGAGACCCATCCTACAGTGGTTTCTCATCTCTTTAACTTTGACACAGAGGGGAAAGGAGCAAGCTGGTCTCAGCTTGAGGCAAAGGCTTCAGTGCTTCTGAAACCATCACTTTTTTTTTTGATTTCCCTTCCCTCACAGATCGTTCCGTTTGTTAACTCATTCTGAAGACTTGCCATGTCCACTTCACATTTCTCAGCCCTCACTAACCCTTCAATTCACAGGGCATCACCCACTCCAATCAGACGGTGCTCCAGACAGGGCAAGACACTAAATGCCAGAACACCAGAAAGCAGAGAGAAAGGAAAGAGCTCATAGGCTTTGATCTATTTCAGACCTGTCAGATTAAGTAGGTCTGGAGGTTTGGGTGATGGGGCTTGTGCTTCATGCTTGCTTAAGCTGAATTGCCTTGGAGAAAGCTGAACATTCTCTCATGGTGAGGTCTGTGTCACCCTACCTCTATCTACAAGCAGCAGCAAAAACCATCTCAACACTCTGGGCTTGTGAAAACTGCAGTTCCTAATTTGTGGCATTTGTGACATCTAGTTCACTGGATTACAGGTCAGCCTGGGAAGATGCTAAAGATGGGTGTTGTTTCTATTGCTCCTGGAAATGCAGTTCATTGTATCTTAGTCAAAGTCTGTCGAATAACATGCATGCATGCGTGTGTGAATGTGTTCAAGGGGAATGCCAGAGTGACAGAAAAATGGCAACAGCCAACCCACAGAAATAATTTCTTTAGCTTTTCAATATTGCTATGGCACATAATAGTATAGGTACTGTCATGGTAGAGGCATAGGGGCATATACACCCGTAGACTAAAAGACAGAGAGACCTGACCATTCTACAGTATTGCTGACATTTTTTGTGATACATTAAGTAGTTTCTTGTTGCTTAGTACTGTGAAAAGCTGCTTTGAATACTTTTCCTTTGGTTACTGATATGTATTAACTTCAGGTACCTGTACCATACAGTTAACTTTAAAAGCCTGAAAATTTAAAACTACGAAAATCAATTTTCTTCCAAATGCGCTTTGTGAACTCTAGTAATTTCCGAGAACAGTTATAAAACCAGAAAGAAATCGAGATTGAAGTTTCTGGCTTGCACTTGCTTCTAACAGAAATTAAGACCAGTAGCAATGGAAATGCTTTTTTTCCTCAACACATTCAAGAGTTTGCCTTTATTTTATCATATTATTTTAAGGAAAATTTGAGCGACAACATTTAAGATGACTGGCTGTCTAGGTTATTTTATTTTCCTTGCAATGCTTGTGCTGAGCAAACGAGACAGTTCTGATTCCACACAACCTTGATGGTTGTCATTAAGAACAGGAATTTGCAATTAAAGGTAAATTGTCTTCACTACTTTTTCAGCAAGCATAAAAGAGAGAGTTTTAGTGGTAAGTTGGTTAACTGGTGATTGCTACTGACACTTGCTACAGTGCCAGAGTCACAGTTCATCTGCTACAGAATTGTGGCCACCTCAGGGTGGGATGTACTAACAGCTGTAAGTCCCAGTCCTGTTGTTTAAGGCAACAGGGGTTCTGGCATACCCTCAGTGGAATCAAGATTTAACTATTTATCCCATGCAGCAGCTGGGTGCATAAGGAACAGCAATTTCTTTCAAAGTATTTCTACATCTGTTAGAATTAGAAAGTTTCTGTTGTGCTCTAAGACTGAAACACTTATTTTCCAAAGCCTTCTGCTGCTGTGGCTTCCTCAACTTCAAGAGTGATAGTGGCAGCACTGAAAAACAATGGAGGAGATAACAAACTCTGGAAACTATCACAGAAAGAGAGATGAAACATTTTGAAGTTTCTCCTGTGCTCTCAGTTGCAACTTCATGCGGTTACATCCTCTACAGCCCGGCTCCAAAGGGCTGCCAAAATGCTGCTCATGCCTTCTAGACTGTGTGTGTATCTGATCAATCCATTTGATTTGTAGGTTAGGACTAAGCCTTGCAGTCAGACCCAATGATCTCATTGCTGCCAGCATGAATGCAAAATACTTTGAGCGAAAACAAGGGGATTGATCTAAAAGGACACAGGTAATTTAGAGCAGAAGTTGGGCTTTTGTGTATTAATTAAAAAGTTCTCTGTAACCTATGGGACACATCAGCTCTCTTGCAAAGGTTGTCATCTCTGCACAGCTAGCCATTTGTTTTGTTTGCTTCCGAGAGAAACTTGATTTTTGTGACGGGCTATGCTTTTTGCTACTATATCCTCTGGGAGAGAGGTCTGGTCAGATGATTAACATTATCTTCTCTCTTAAACATTACATTATTAAAATTGGGCAGGCTTTTTTTTTTTTTTTTGAATAGCAACTGACTAATTAGCCCCACGTCTCATCTCAGCTGTCAAAAATCTCTGTTCATTGACAGTTTACTTTAAGTGGTTCAATTAACATAACAAATGACTCACCAAAAGTTCTGTAGGCATCCTATTGATTAATGTCATTTATCTTGCAAACCAGCAGTAGATGCGTGAGTTGCTCCTAACAATTATTATATACATTTATATAGGTATATAATAAGTGCCTCAGAGAAGCAATGCAATTTAGGTGTTATTTGCAGACATTTAATAGCAATAAAGGGCTTTAATCAGCAGCAATAAGATGGATAATTTCCCAGTTAAGAACCAGGTAGAAGACAGGGCCGTGTTTCCCTGCACATCACACTGCATGCATCCAAGTGATATAAAGAATAGAAATTTCTATGAGCATGTGATCAGACTGAGGAGGATAGAGACTGATCAAGAGCCAGTCTCTTCAGTACATTGGTGAGCAGTATATTATATAATATTTTGTTCACGCTTTATGTGTTCTATGGGTGATGCACAGAAAAGAGAAGAGCTGGGTTCCTCATTTTCGGCTTTGAAGACATGCCTTGGAACTTTTGCTCCTAGAACTCTTACGTGGTTTTGAAGGCCCAGTGTCCTTAGACCCTACGGCCAGAACTCATAGCAGATCAGGGGGCACAGTACAGCAACAGGACAGACAATTTCCTATTTGAAAAGGATCTTTAACCAGTAACAGTACAGCAGTACTGGGCAAGTGGGGGAGAGGAAGGGTTTTTCCCTCAACTCTGCCCCTCCTTTGGCACTCACTTTGGCCTCACTTAATCCCCTCTCTCCATTGTTTTCCATCCACTTTGATTTTATCCATGCTGCTCATGAGGTCTATGCACTCCTTGCCACCAGGACAGTCCCTCACTGAATGTTCATGCAGTGCCTTAACCTACTGTTGGGGTTTTAGTTTAGTCTTAGGTTTTTTTTCCTGTTAAAGGAATTTTCTCCCATATGCATGTTACTAGGAGACAAATAGCTGTACTTAAGAAAGACAAAAAGGGAAGTGGGGCGGGCCTGGCTGCTCTTTTGTCTACACCTGGGTGTGGGGTCAGTTCGCTCTGAGCGTCCAGAGAGAGAAGCTGCAGAGAAAGGAGCTGCTGCTTCTTTCTTTTTGGCCGTTCTTTCTTCCTGCTGGAAACAACGCCGGGACCCCAAAAGCCGCTTTCCCTGCCCTGCTGGAGACCGAGCTGTGGCTGCCCTGCTCCGCTGCTGCTTCGAGCTTTCGCTACGCTGTAGCCCTGCTCGCCCTGCCTGCCT
>NW_008246062.1:2574257-2609146 GCF_000691975.1 Corvus brachyrhynchos
ATATATATAGTAAAGAACTGTTATTCCTATTTCCCACATCTTCGCCTAAAGGCTCTTGATTTCAAAATATAATAACTTGGAGGGAAAAGGGGTTATATCTGCCACTTCAAGGGGGGCCTCTGCCTTCCTTAGCAGACACCTGTCTTTCAAAACCGAGACACCTACATAAGGTCAGAGCCTCAGAAACCCCCATGATATAAAAATGCAACATTTTGCCACAGAACAAATTCCAGGTATTCACCACTGGGGGGGAAAATGGTCTCCCATCAGTTAGTGATTTTGATCAGATGACAATGTTCTGAAATTTCTGCAGAAGGAGGTTTTCTACCAATGAAATCAGAGATGTCCATATAGTACACTGAAAGGCATTAATATGGGTGCCTCTGTAATCATAGTGAAAAAGTATGTGTGTGTTTCAGTTGTTTCAAAGCGCTTCTAGAGGAAGAAGCTTTTATGACTGAACTCTTTAATAAGGGCTCTTCCCACCAGTCTCAGGAGGGGCAGTGCAAGCTTTAAAGAAAGTACAGCAAGTGCTCTTACTGCTGAAGCCACTAGGAATATATTTTATAAAGCAATATTAAAGAAATACTGAAAGCAGAATAATTTAATCAGATTCATGAAATCAAATACCCCCAAGGCACCGATGAAGATGCAGCTCAACAGGTACTGGCATTTCATTCCACAGGAAGAGGGAAATTCATCAGCTCTACCTTTTTTATTTTCTTTTTTTTTTTCCCCTCTTTTCTCTTTATAGAAGTAAAACTTGACACTAAATAAAACTAAAGCCAAATAACCCTAGGACATAAGGATTAGTGCAAAGGCACCTTGGGCCTATGTTCAGTTACACTCTGTCTGTTCTTGTTTGGGAACTGGAAACTATTCATTACTAGGGAGTTGGAGGAATGCTGTCAAGTGTTTCTTTAAGTGGCATTTTTTTTTCCTGATCACACGACCAGTAACTGACAAAATATTTCATCTTTTCTTTCTTTATTTGCATTATATTGCCATGACTGCATTCTCTTCTGATAAAGGGCAGCACAGCAGACCTTTATTTCAGCCTGGAGTCTCCTCATGCAGCAGAGAAGCATTAACAATATTATGTGAAAATCATCTCGAAAAATCAGCACTGGAAGAACCCTCTAAAACTTGAAATTTAGGGTTCCCATGCATCCTAATTTTCAAAAATCTCCTGGTGATTATAGTTTTTGTTCTTTCATGCTGTTACTTCTGCACAGAGCTGATGGCTGGTGGCTTTCTTAGAGTTGTTGTAGGAGCAGTGTTTCTGTAATTATATCAGTGTAGGCTATGAAAGTGAGGAGTAAACTGACTTTGATGCAACTTGTAATATTAACTAGGAGATCTTGGGAAAAGCTGTTGGAGGACAAAAAGGTACAAATCCTCAGTATCTACTGTGGCCTCACTGAAATACCAACTGAGCAACAACTTGGAGTGCACATATCCTTCAAGCATCTCCGGAGAAGTCAGACCATTCTCATCTGTCAGGTACGCAACTGAGTGATAGATTCAGCTCACTAAAATCTAACCAGAAAAACTCAGACACCAGGTTTGTTCTAGGCATCTCCACTTGCAGAATCATCAACAGGGAGTCAGGTGCCCCATGCAGTGAATCATTCTGTGGTGCAAGAGGCGTCATCCAAAGGCTTACAAAGGTGCCTGTGACTCCCTATTGACGATAGAGAGCTATGAATAGTAACCTCGATTGAGAACCTTCCCTTTTACTAGCACTAAAATTAGCTGAGAAGATTCCCATCCAGCTGTCTTCTCCAAACTAACACAGGAGAAAGTGGATAGTAGAGAAAATGATGCCTTCAGTTCACCAGGCAGATGTGCTGTGCAGGGGATCACCCTTCTTTTTCATGTGGACATCAAACTGACTCTGCAGTGAGGGGATGGAGTTGAAACATCCGATCTGTGTGCCTGAGGTCTGGATGAATGCAGACCACAAGGACTGAAGTAATTTGGAGGAGCTGAGCAAGTACAGAGGAATGAAACATTTAGGTAGCGCACGATCCTGACAAGAGGCAACAATATCCCTGAGACAGATTTTTGAAGAGTATGGAGAGAAGAGCATTCAGTTTATGATGCATATTTAACAGCTAAAATATAGCAGCAGTACTGTCCTGTCCTGCCTCATGGCTTCTTTCTCCAATGAGGCCATCATAAATTGTGCCTCGGGCAAAGCACAACTGATTGGACTCAATTTATTCTTCTTTAAAACACACACACAAACACATTCACTAGGGAAGGATATAGAAGTTCCAGGAAAGAGCCGTAACTCAATTGCCATTATAGAACAGAAAGATAATTAAGTAAATGTTGGCAGGGGATAGCATTGAATAACTTTAGCAGAATGAGTTCTTCCTTGCTTTGCCCTTTGCAGAAAGTATACTGCATTCTCCAGAGACCCCACCCTAAATTGCTTTGGAGAGCTTCCTTTTCCCTGAAGGAAATCAGAGACAACAGGGCTGGAAGGGAGCTCCAAAGCTCGGTAGAAGGCAGGATCAACTCAAGCTGAGCTGGTAAAGATGCATGTTTGCCCTGCTGAGGGGCAGGAGGTCAGTCCTGTATGGGTATGCAGCTAACCCTTCCCATATTGCTACCTGGAATTTAGGAGGAACCAGATAACATCTGAATCACTTTGATCTACAGTTTGGAGCAATGAGAAATGTCTTAGAGAGAAATTAATAATAAGTGAGACATAAGTAGACACCCTGAAATGTAACCATCTTCTGCTCATGTCTGAATATCCAGAGTATAAGGGAGATATGAGCTGCAGTTACTAATTAGCTCCAAGGGCAGACAAATAGCAGCTCTGCTTTTTATTCATCCCATGTGGTGATCCACTGGGTTTGTAGACTTTGGCACATTTTAGGTCTGAAATTTATCATGAGTTTATAGCCAGACAATAAGTTAACAGAAGAAGAAAAACAAAAAAATCCATCATTGTAAATCTTATAAGACTGTACTTTTTAAACTAGAATATGAGAGAGAAAGATCATATGTGATAATGAAAGGAAGAAAACAGAACAGTAAAATGTTAAATTAGCATGTCTGAGTTCATTCTTGTTGAGGCAGGTAAGTTTCAAGTCAGAGAGCTTCTCTTTAATGTCAGCGGCTTTTGGACAATGCATTTCTTCTTTTTGAGTTCATTGAAAGAATTGTGTGCAAAATTCTATGTGTATAATATATAGGCAGCCACCTCTAAAATCTAATTATTTTAAAACAAAATCTTTGAAATATTTTATCTTACTGTCTATCATGGAAGGTTACTCAAGCTTCTTGGTAATGAATCTTTGTCTAAAACATATTTGGCAATCTTTGCATAATCATATCACTGTATGTCATAGACTACACCTTCAAGAATCACCACATGATGTGTGAAATGAAGCAAAAATAGCAGATATCCTTAGAGTGACTTTGGTAAAACGTGCTAATTTCTCAACCTTCAGAAAGATCAATGTAATCTCAAAGTTTCAAACATGTCAACAAAAATATCTTTGAGGGGGAAACAGAGATGCGTAAGTGGGCTGTTTTCATTTAATAGGAAAGTTAGCACAGAGAAATTTTGGGCTGTCACCAAAACTGAAATGTATGGTAAACTCGGGATGAGAAGAAATGTTTCATGATTGCACAATAACAGGCATTTCCAGCCTTACATGACACCTTTAGAGCTGCATTTTGTGTCTTAGGGTCTGCTACGACAGCACCTGTTTAAAAAATGATACTTCCAACAATGCTGTCCTGTGCTTGTAAGGGAAAGAAAAGACGATCAATAAGAAAAATGGGTCTGAATCAGAAAATATAGAAGCAGAAATGTCATACTTATCCAGGACACTGGATAAAACAGACACAGTAAGAAGTGTGTGTATTTAGCATATGATTCATTTACTCTCAGTCAATTGGAATTTTAACAGTGCAGTATTTAGTTTAACCTAATCATTCCAACTCCTTCCATGAACAAATAAAGGGATGCACATATCTCCAAAGAAAGCTTTCTTTTGTTCTTAGTCATAGTTTCATAATATACAAGAAAAACTCTATTCTGTGATGGTCCTTTTCCTTCATTGTCTATAGAAATATCTAGATGACCAGATTAACCTTAGCACCTTACTTGCAGACACCTAAAGTTTATGTGTGTTGAATGTAATCCAGTAAGAGCTCTCATTTTAGCCTGAAAAGGGTAAGATAACAATGGTTGAAAATCAGCTGAAAAACCATATATGTTTTGTTTAAATACAATATTGGAGAGGAGAGATGACCTTAATATAATTTATGATTTATATTTTAGTGCTACCAGGAAGCTTAAGCTGCCTAAAGACTCCACAGTGTAAGCAGAGATGATGGATAGGAAAGGATGGAAAGTTACAGGAACTCTAGCACTGAGATTAAGTGACTACATGAAGGTCACAATAGATGAACACTTTTTTCACCTGAGTATTATGAAGGTACAGATAGAGACAGTACAAAAATGGGCAGCTGGAGAGGGAATGGAGAGTGTTGGACACAGCCTTATGTTTCCTGAAGGATTTGAATTTAACCACAGTTTTCTTTAGGCAAGACACCTAAATTAGTTGTATTAGGCTTCTTCTGGTGGTTCCTCACAAAATAATGGCACTTCTTGAGAATAAGTCAAATTGCCAAGGGACTGAATTGCAGCCTGAGTTAAACTTAATACTGATCCCAGTTAGAAATACTGAATAAAGTTTGATGAGAAGAAAGTCTCTATGAAGATGGGATGAATTGATAAATAAATGATTCAATGGGAATCTCCATAATTTGAGAATCATCATGTGGATGAACAGGGTTTGGGCACAAAGTGTTGCCAGAGCTTTGCCACTGATTTCAGCAGAACCTGGATTTTACCAGTATTGGAGAATCCCAGAGGAAGTGCTCTGGAGTTTACAGATAGGGTTGCCACAAGTTGTCTGATCTTGGGACAGGTGTCCAAAGGATGAATAGGACATCTACAGGTGGTCTAGGTTTAAAATAATCCTCTAGGAGAATCTAGCAGATGATATCTGTAGCTGAGGCTTATCTGTTGTAATTTCTTAGTAAAGAAGGAATGAGGGAAAAGATCTGCCAAAAATACATAAGATGGATCAGCCAAATTGTTTCTAAATGGTACCTTAGTCAGAAATCTCCACAGGGGGCCAGCAGCCAGCTGCACTACACTATAGAGTAAATGTTTCTGTTTTGGAAAAGAGTCAGTGGCAAGTGATTTGCATTAAACATTTTTTTTTTGTTGTTGTTGTTATTGTTGGTTTCGTTGCTATTTTTGGCTAACACAGAAATGCATCAGCATTTGAAATTTACAGAGCAAGTACCCAGTTGCTGATTTCCAGTACAATTTTTGTCTCCATGCTTAGAGATTTTGCTCCCAAAAGGCAGGGAGGAGGGGGAGACTAGCAGGGTAGAAGTGGTGATAGGGAATCCAAAAAAATCAATCAAACAGAGAGACATCCAGAACCACAAATGATTTCCATTTTCCAACAATTTCTTTTTAACTCAAGAATACACAGAAGTCTGTGAATTCAGAGTGCCTGCAGTTCTCTTGCCTTGGAAAGGAGAACAGAAGATGGAACAAAACCTATGTTGAAAGCCGCTGAACTCATGAATATGAACAGGGGGCTGGAAGAAAATGAAGCCCAGGGATTCATGGATCTCGTCATGGTCTAGAGATGCTTTCAGCATATGTCTAGCGTGCAGCAGGGTCTGGCAATTTTCCTGGTATTTAGGCTGCTTTTGGGACTGCTGCTCTCCTGCACATGTTTGTCCTGGAGGATGGTTTTCACTGATATGGTGTCATGAAATTCCTATCTAAACACTTGCAGGTGTATGTAGGGATGGCTCTGGCCAGAAACCTGGTCGCTTGCCCAGAGAAGAACATTGCTAGGGGCAGCTAAATGGCTCTGCCCCTCCACCTGCCTCCTCTCATCTAGGGACAATTTGGGTGTGCTGGAAAAATGATCCACTAATTCTGCATCCATCACTCTTCGAGGACTGCAAAGGTAAAGAGGAAGATCAGTTTTTTCAAGGATCTGCCCCCAGTTCCATTCCTTCCCTCCTGTAACAGAAACAGCCAGGCCAAACCCAGCCCCTAATCCTTGGAGTGGAAAACACTTGGGTGCTTCCGAGTGTTGTCTCTATGGATGTTTTTCACACACCCAGACACACATGGATTTTTGTGTAAGCGCAACCACAAAAACAAGTGTAATGATTGCTATAAGGATAGTTGTACAGGTAGTTATCTACATTAACATTCATCACACACATGGATGCATATGAATGGATTAGAAACACAAGCAAATACAACAGAAGATTCAAAAAAGTTAGGGCCAGAAGAGACCACAGGAATGATCCAAGAGTTTTTCTGCCTTACATTAGCCAGTCATTATTATCTAAAGCAACCTCTTCTAGGTGGCACAAGATGCTGAAATTGTACAGTGTGATGAGAAAAGAAACAAGATCAAACCATGAAATATTTAATATCCTCTAGTGGCACTGATGCAGTCTTTAAGCACAGGGCAGTGCATTAACACTGTTCACTACGCCGCCTAACTCAACTGGCTAAAACTAGACTATGGCAGAAAAAATATGAACAGTTTTTACTCCCTTTTGTACTGAAAAAGCCCCAGCTGAACCAAGGTTTGGCAGTCTCCTTGAAGAAATGTGTGGATTGATCAGTGAATTCAGATCATGAGTTAGAGGCTGAGAAAACACTGTCCACAAGAAACAGTTGAAAGAATTGTTCCTTCTTAGAGTGCAGAAGAAAAAAATTAGTAAAGGTATGACAACAGTATTAAAGCAGTTCACTCAGAAAAAAATTTAGCTCAGTTATGAGGAAGTTTCAGTTAAAGCATCAGATGATTTTGGCCAGGAAAAGTTACATGTCTTAGGGTAAGATAGTTCCTGTCTTCCTGAGATGTCACTTTCTCTCTGCTGCTTGTGGAACAAGTTTAGTCAATACTCCTAATTTTTGTGTGGGATGATGAGGATACTTTACAGGCATGGCAGCACTGCCCAAAATACAGGTGTTTAATGAAACAGTGCCATCACTGTCAGGCTACTTTCTTTTTGGTACCTTTTCCCCGAGTGTGTGTCACTTGCCACAGTCAGACATTCTGCTAGTCTGTCAATCTGCTAGTCTGTCAATCTCTAATTTGACTCAACAGGATTCTACACTTGTTGTTACATAAAAAGCCCTACCAGACTACCATGGAGTTTACTGTAGACTGATGTATGCAGCATGAACACGGAATTGTATTCTATTTGACACCCCTTGCCCCACAGACAGACCGTAAGGATGGAATTAATAGCCAAGAATCAAGAGCCGCATTTTAAATATCCTGAAAATTCCAAGGATTCCTGCACTCTTTTACCAAATTAATGAAATTTTGACTTCTTGAATAAGATGATAGTCACCAAGTTTTACATGGATTCATTTCCTACCTTTAAAATGTTCCTGCAATCATCCATAGGTTTTGATGCCTTACAGGGGAAATGCTGCTGGAAGGATTTGGTTGCCTTTTAAATTGGTTTGTTTGGGTTTGTTTTGGTTTGGTTTTTTTTTTGAAGTTCCAAAACCCATCTCTCCTCAATGAAATTTTGTTTTTTGTTTACTTCTTTTTCCTTGCTGTAGGAGAAACACGTTTACAAATCACTAAAACCAATTAAAGCTCTAGTAATGTGCAGGCTTCCTTGACCTGCCTGAAACACAGTGCTTGTGTGCATGAAAAGGATGCGTGTACAGTGGTTACCAGATCTGATGTTCAAGCAGACCTTTTCTTTCTGGGTCTACTGGTCCCAGGTGACCACTCAAGACAGACTCAGAAGAGTATGGCATTCACTGTAGCAGAAGGATCAACTTAAAATTCAAACACCTTAGTCTCAGCTGACTAAAAACTCTTCCCCCCTGAACACCCTCTTGACCATCTAGCCACATCTCCAAGGTGTGTACCTCAAAGGCAGGCAGGAGCTTGCAGACACTCAGAGCAGATTTGGTAAATGAGATCCAGTGCTCAGACTGCAGGTGAGCTAATTCAGTGCCATTAGCTGCAGCCAGGACTTCATCTCCTCATTAGGAAAGAGATAAATTATGCAAAGTGTACTCTCAGCACAAGCAGCAAGAGCAGGCAAAGCCACAGGAAAGATAAATGGAAGGAAAAATAGTCTGCAAAGCAGGGCAGAGCAAATGCAACACTGCCCTGGAAAGGGTGGGAGGGAACCCTCATCTTGGGTCTGCCCCTGGATGGAAGCAAAAGGCTTCACCTTCTTTGACCTCCTGCCAGCTGCAGTGACAGTCAAGCTGGAGCAAGGCCTCTCCCTTCTGTGCTTGCCCATGCTCCAAAGGGCCCTCGCTAGTTACTCCTATTGTACCTTAAACTTTCATAAGAAATTGATTTACATGAAACTGCAGAGCCCAAGAAGGAAAATATTTATCTCTTATACCCCAAGCAGATCCTCCACAAGGGATTCTCTTCCCTGACAACACTTTGCAGAGTCTGATTTTTTTCCGGATGGCTGTTGCCTGGAAGCATGGCATCAATGAAAGCTCTTCTTTGGTATAGTGCTTATTTTATTTCCAAAAAAAAAACCACAGCAAGGAAGACAGTGACTGTGTGAAATATCCTGCAACCACCTGAGCAAGATAAAATATCCCAGGTATGGGCAGGAAAAAATAGTTGACATTCGCTTAGATACCAGACCCCTCTCAATCCTGGTCCCTGCAGGACTGTCAACATAGTGACCAACCATTCTGACACCCTTCTGTGTGAGGGAAATCCTGCCAGGAATTGGGCTGGACTCACATTAATTTTCTCCTGGCCAACAAAGACTGACCAGATTGCAAAGACTGTGAACTCACGACCTTGATTTTTTTCCTCTCCAACAGCTTCCAGAAACGTTTGGTTTCTCAGCCTCCTCTCTGCCTCCTCCTTCTCTTTGCTCAGGAGCCATCACAGGGGCAGATACAGCCCTGACAATGCACCCTGGGTGTGAACCAGCCCTGCGGGGTGCAGGAGGAGCAGTGGATGCCAGCGAGGCTGGAGTCCCACTGTCACCCCTTCAGCATGGGTAGAACCAGGCTGGAAGGACAGCACAACAAAGACAGACTACATTTAGCTGGATACTTTCCCTCAATCACTGCATTAGCTTTTCCTGATCCTATAGTTAAAAACAGCTATTTATTCTGTCACTACACGCTGGCAAAGATATATTGCACCAAGTCAGCGCCTACAATTATTATAGTACAGAAAACCTTTGCTGTAGCACGTTTAGTGCTGCTATTTATCAGGCACAGCTATTACATCCTGGCTCCCAACAAGGCTATACAATTCTGGCACCCAGGAAGACAGCAGGTGCTCTGAATTAAACCAGGGCCCAAAGACGTTCCCTTCACCTTCCTCTGGCTTTCCTTAATAGCCTAGCAAGGGCTGGGGGCTATCAGGAAGGAAAAGGGTTGCAAGAAAGCACTCTGCTTATCTGACACTATGTCTTAGTGTCACAAAATACCATGTGTAGGGGGGAAGACATTGCTGTTTTGTGAGGGAGGTGACAGGATCTCTAGAAATTAAAAGAAATTAGAATCCAAGTAGGTCATACAGTTCTTCAAGGTGCCAAAACCACAGTATTTAATCGTAACAAATATTTCTTTGTGAAATGTTTATCCTATACTAACTGATAGCCAAAGATATTGCACATCATGGTCCACCTGCCTATCCAGCCATCAGAAAATGTACTGATACCACTGTTACTGATACCTCTAGTGCTCCATTCATATACAGTCTTAGGGCTCTGGGTATATTTTTCATATCTTTGGTATATTATCAAAACCTTGTTCTATTATTACCAGCAAAACTGTCTTGCCAATGGTCTGCACTTAAGATTGATTTGAAATCATGTCTTCCAACAGAATGGTATTTTAAAAAGATGTTTCTTATACAATCCTCTCAAATTTTCTCGCTTGTTGTTAGCAAACTGAAAATTTGACTCACAAAGTACACAGATTTATTGTAATGATTGAAAAAAAAAGAGAAGGAAATGCTAGAGAATAACAGGCTGATCAGCAAAAAAGGAATTTTTTTGGATAACTTCCTGAAAGCCTGCTATTCCAGAGTTCTCTCTCTCCCACTGTCACTAATTTTCAAAAGAAATTCAAGCCTAGGAGACTTCCCTGATGATTTCTCTTGGGGGAAAAAAAAAAAAGGCATTTTTTTTAAAAACCATGATTTTTCAGTAGAAAAACGCTGTCTAAATTACTTTGATCAGGCCTCTCCAGCATCTTTGCAGCCCAGAGTTGCCAGCAGCTACATCGAGTACTGTGGGTGTGTCTCGGTGGAGCTGCAGAGAGCACTGTCACTGGCTATCGTGCATGTTCAGGGTGCCAAGGCACTCGGTGTCTGTCAAGGATAAATGTTTGTAGGGGCAGAACCAAAGCTGGAGAACTTCTAAGTTCCATATGAGGGCCCAAAGGCAGAGAAGACTATACAGGAATAGCTGAATGGGGATCAACACTCCGCCGAGTACTCAAGACTGAGTAATAATGCAGAATATTTTGGGTCACTGCTTTCAAGGATATTTTCCTTAAGAGGTTTTTGGGGTACTTTGGATACACAGATTTAGCTTTATGCCCACCAGCTCCCACCCAAAGGCATCTTTTTGAATCTGCTTTGGAAAGTCTTAAGCTCACGAGCCTCCTGTTGGGAGTAAGAACATTGTCATCACATTATGGAGCTGCTACTGACCACAGCTGCCTGATTACTTTGCCTTTGCAACATGGGTAGAGGTGGTTCATGGGATTTGGTGTGATTTATTTGTTTGGGTTTAATGTTCCAAGACAACAGGCTCATTTTTTTAGAAGGAATAAACACAATAATCAGATTGTGTGAGAGAGGATCAAAGAGAAAAGGAAATTAAAATATTCTCAATAATAATAGTAATATTAATCACTAATGCAAAAGGAACAATTTGCTTCTGGCCATTGTTGCTGATGTACAGGACATCCACACTGAGTGGATCTATTGACCTGATATTCCTGCTTACTGTGCAAGTGGTACTAATGTTCGGAGGACTATATTTAAGAGACAGCAGCCCTTAAGAGGCATCTACTGATGGAGCTGCAGACACCACCAAAGATTCATGCTACAAACTAGGAGAGGGACTCAGACAGTGGAAATAATTTGCTTAAAAGCATGTTGATTTGGACATCACTAATCTCAGCATTGATCTTTGCCGGCATTAACTTTGCTGTTAATGCAAATAACTGAAAAGGATGCCATTAATTGTATTGATATAATGGAAGGCATTGCCCTTGACTTCAAGGCCCCCCTCTTTGATTTAGTGCTTGCCAACGACTCAACATTTTTGTCTCCTCTCCCCTTTTCTGCTTGTCCAAAATGATGTTTCATTCCTTTTTATATCCCTGTTATGCTTGGAACATCCTGTCTCCACGTTCCCCTCCTTCAAATGCTCCTTTCTTCCTGAAGGTCCTGCATTCACCTTCCCTCCTTTCCCCAAACGCGGTCTCACAACTATAACAGGAAGAAAGCAAGAGTGTGTATATGTATATATATCTCTCTCTATATACATATATATATATATAGATACCTATATATCTATATATATATCTATATATATATCTATATATTCAGAACAGAACAGCAACAACACACATGAAGAACTCAGGCTGTACTGCCAGCATGGCAAATTCCCTCTGTGATTTCCTGGACCAAAAGGATTGTGAGTTCCAGGAGCAAAGGCTTAATGAGGAAAAGGAGACAAATGTGACTTATCCATAGGGCTTTAGTGAGGGTGTTAAATCAAAACAATGCTTTTTCCAACTGCCCATTTTACAAACTGAATAGTGATAAAATGTGAAGGCTCTGGAAGAGTTAAAAAAAAAGAGTGGAGGCCGTGAAACTTTTTTCAGAAATAGATTTAGGGATGCTATATAGGTAACTTCTGCAAAGGAAAGTTAGGAATTTTTTTTGCCCTTTATTTTTATCTACTAGAAGAAAAATTGTCTGATGGCAGGGGGCATTTTAGTCTAGGAAGTAAAGACAACACAGAATATTACATTAGACAAAGTAAGTCTAAAATTACAGTATGGTTTATTTTGATCGAGTCAACTCTCTGAGTCTTAAAATCTTTAAATCAACTTTAATTTTCTACACGGCATGTTCAAGATATGAAGAAAAAAAATAATTATACATTTGGGAGAAAATTCTTGTTTTCCCAACAGAAGTGTTAATTTAGACCAGAAACTTAACAAATACGTATGAGAATCACTTTCTCTGGCCCGAAGACTTAGCAGTGCCAAAAGGGAAGACACAAGAAGAGAAATACTATTGCAGATCTATCATGGGCAACCACAATTTTCATTGAATAATAGAACAAGCATCAATTAACTTTGCATTTTTCTCAGCCATTATTAATTTTTTGATTTCCCAAGGGCACTATCATGGTAGAAACTGGTATTGAGTGGATCTGAAGAAGTAAGGGTATGGGGAAGATGTCATATGTGTAAGTGGCTTCCTGGATCAGGAGGCCTTCAGGCTGTCTTTTTCAACCAATCACCACAGCTTCCTTTAAAACAAGGTTGCTGACTGTTTGAAATGCTGTCAGCTTTGAGATAATCAGAGGCATAGCCTCTGGAAACTAGCACATTGTGGGACTGCAAAAGGAAGCCCCTGCAGGGGAGAGTAGGAATAGTGTACGTAGCAGCATTAAATTGGCATCTCTTTGTCAAAAACATCCTTTGCCACCTCATTTCTCCAGCAAAAATATTCCACTGCAAAAAAAACCCCACACTCATCCTCCAGTTCCTCAATTAACATCTGAATTGTAATCAACAACTTAGCAGTCAAGGAATCTTTGAAGAGATGAGAAATCAGATGCTGTTTTTCAAGCTGAATGTGAAAACACTGTGATGATAGTGGGATTATTTTGGAAATACATGGCCAATAGAAACCTTGGAGGGACTTGATCCATTCCAAATCCAAATCCCTTTTGGTCCCTTAATCCACAAACCTTACTAGAGAAGTATGCTAGTGCTAAATAGTTGTGCTTAAGATTTGCAACTGGATTCTCCTGACCAGTTGTCTGTCATCATACATCTATAAATGTGTGTTCAATAATTACTTTGCACTTGCAAAGGTTTTTCTCTGTAAATCAGTTGAAAAAATGTTAATTTTGAATAGAATAGCAGTTCTGTGAGTGGGACATATTTATTAGCTCTATTATACGGGTTGGAAAATTAAGGGACAGAGGGTTAATTGAGCCTAGTTTTTAAAAAAAATCTAAATTATTTTAATCAAAAGAACACATAAAGAGGCAGATGTGAATCAAAACCCACTTATAATCAGGACCATAAAGAAAACAAAGAAAAGAGAATTTCTGTCTCAAGTGTCTTTCACCCTAATTACAAGACAATAATAGTGTGGACAGGTGGATTATCACAAAAATAACGTGGATAATGGTTGCTTTGTTCTTTCCTTTTCTTCTGACTGTACGGTATCCTTATGGGTCTTAATGTCTCCTGATTTAGTGAAAGTGACAGGAATTTCCTGGTAAACTGAGGAAATGGGTGTATGCCATCAATTTAGACTTGATTTACTACCATGTGGCTCATGCCACAGGTCTCATTTACCCTAAATTATCATCTTGTAGTGTAGGCTATGAGGAACGTAGTCTGGGATGCTCCTGCCCAGCAAAGCAGCAGGATATTTGTAGCATCTAGCTGTTCATTATTACATAGAGTATAACATGAGCTGTCTGTCCTTTAAACTAAGAAGCAAGCCAAGCCACTCAGAAGGGCCAAATTTCATGCTGCTTCACTCCACCTCCACTTCAGCTCACTTCATGCTGCTTTAGCTCCACTTCAAAATCCAAGACTTAACTGGGGACCCCAAATACGCCACAGATCAGTCAAATTTCAGTGGTTGCACAGTTCCTGAGGAGGAGGAACAGATGGACAGGAACACAAAGAGGCTGATTGCATAAATTCTGTTTCTTAAGAAACTAGACTAAAATTAAGTGTTTTAAAATCCAGATCGAGGGTTACTTTTGTTCGGAAGTAGGTGCCTGAATACTAACACATATGGTTAGGACAGTAGCTGTTTCTGTTGGTGTTGTCAAAGCTGCATTCTCATATACCAGATTCAGTTCTGGTAATACCATTAGGGACTGTTACATCATGAGATATACTTTATGGCCCTTTCCGCTTCAGCCATGTAACCTGCTAACAGTAACTTCTGCTTTCAGTCAATTACTTTATAATTATGCTTTAAAATGTCATGTCTGATTTGAGCCAAACACTTGGCTTCTAGCCTTCCCAAGAAAAAATAAAGACAGTGATATGAAATTGCAATATTAAAAGCAGATCCTGTGCCATCTATAGATGTACTCACAATCCAGGGCTATATTTCTATACATAACTTGGGGCATAGTTCCTCAACAGATATCCTTCCACTGCAGAATGCTCAGAAATGTCTCAATTTAAATGTTTGATAAATGATCAATTGGCAAAATAATAAGTATCAAAACAAACAAAAAATATTGAACCCTCAAAAATCCACACCACTAAGCCCCCCAATCTTAAGTAGGAATGTCCCCAGAAACAGTTTTAATTTAAAGTTCATCCAAACAAGAATTTTTGTTTTTAGAGATGAGAAGAAATAACCTCTAGGAGAACAGTGGTGAGGACAGGAGATGCTAACACAGAAATTAGTAATATATGGTGGTTATGTATATAACCTCTTTCTGAAAGCCCAGAAAACAGTTGCCTCTTCTGCCGCGTATTCCAGCTCTCAAAATGCCAGAGAGACTCCTTCTTGGTTTCCTTTTCTCACCTATCTAGATGAAAAGTTTTGTCCCAAGATGAATTTGCACAGAGTTACGGAGAAGGTGAGCCTCTCTACCACTGCTCTGAAATATGCATAGCATGCTACAGAGTCAGAAGCTGCTCCAAACCCCGCTGCAGCTGCCACCTTACAGGGCTCCCACAAATCTTCCTCCCATCAATTCCCCCAACATTCCTCACTACATGTCCCAATAAGAATCATGTTTCACATCAGGAAAGAAGGTGAAATTTCCTGGCGTTACCTAGTTGTGTTGCTTTAAGGACTTGTAGGAGTTGTAGCTCTGAAAATACCCTTCCTTTCACAAGTCCAAAGCTCTCCTTGCTGGGTAATCCATTAGAACTGCTGTTAACTGTGCATTCATGGCTCTCACACCCAGCTCAAATCTCCATTGTGGCTTTGAAAAATCTACCCCCAGTGTTATTCTGATGCGGCTGTTTGTCTCCTTGTGAACTTATAATGATAATAATGATACTAATGATAGTAATAATGACTGACACTTATATAGTACCCTTCATCCAGAGGATCCCAAAGTGCTTTGCAAACTGATTTGCAAACAACCGCACACCCATATTAAACACCCCATCCCTGTGTTAATGCAATGTTAATGTTGCAAATGTGAAGTGGCAAAAATATGGGAAGTGCAGAGATTGCAGCTTCAGGAGCAACATCCATACACCGCGCGCCTTGCCTATGAGGGTCTATCATTTACAGCATCACCTGGAAAATGCTGTACAGCAAATAATGCTTCCCAAACTGAAGGAAAGGTGATCAAAACCTTGTGCATCTGGCCATGAAGGTAATTGGCTGGAAATTTCGCTCAGTCCCCTTCCTCAGGTGCTGATATGGAAAGCTGAGTTCTCTAATTTTCTATTTTTATTTGCTGCAATTGAGAGGGCAACATTAGATGTAGATGCACAACAGTTAGAAGTAATGTGGCTAACGATGCTGCAATTGGACAAGGGAGGGAATGGAAAGAATCCTGCTGACTTCAGTGAATGTTGCATCAAACATTTGTTGAATTATCTGAATGTTAGCAAAATTCCACTCTACCTTTTTTTCTACTTGTTATTGACATTGTGGGTTGCTTTGTGTTTTTGCAAAGGGGGAAAAATGTTCTTTTCTTTTTCACACCTTTTTTTCTCCAGAACTCTGGGTAATGTCTTTTGGAATCAGATCTCACATGACAAGTTTCAGCTGCAAGGCATTTTGCAGCCATTTGGGCTGTGTTCCTCTGCTGATAGAATAGATCAGCCCCATGTTAATGGTGCAAACGGTGCTGTTTTCAATGCACAATTAACCAAGTCAACACCGTGATGAATAAAAATTAAAGGTGGCATCAGGGAAGACCCCACAGAAGTTAAAATCAGTTGTTCACGTGCCTATGACTCTGAAAACATCCTTATCTTTCAACAGACATTTTTGTCCCCCATGTAAGGTCAAATTACCTGCATCAAAGGACTGAAATATAAGAGTTTGAAGGAGAAGAATCTCTGTTTGAGAGTGAATGGATTAACAAAATCAACAGCCTTAACCTTTTTGACTCCAACCACCTGTGAGTTGCTATTTTGGACCATCTGGACAGAAAGGAATTTTTTTATTTTTCTTTTTTTCTCTATTGGAGCATGACCTGCTTAAGAGGGTGAAACTGCACACCAAAACACAATAGAAACTGACTGTATGCACAGGGCAAACACCCACCAACTCATTGCTACAACTCATTGAAAGTAAATATTAAAACTAAGTCATCTGTTAGGGCAGTCATTTCTCACATACTGGAGAGTGGATTCTGACCATGCAGATCATTCAGTGGTTCTGGCAGGAGTTTGGCATTAGTCTGGACTTGTCTGTCTGAGCTTCTGCCATAACTTTTATTGCAGGATAAATCTCTCAACAGAGTGGAGAAATATAAGTGCAATTTTATCTATCAAGTTCCTTAAGGCTTTTCTTTCTCTGTTTTGAGAGGATATTTCCTGCCAGCTCTGTTTATCTTCACACTGAGATGGCACCCAGAAAAAAAAAAAAAGGCACCAGCAATATATAGAATATAAATGATTTACTTTGAGAAGAATTTCAACCTGTGTTTGCCTCAACATCTGCTTCAGCCCAGAAGGGTTAAAATTCCTTCCCCTGTAACTGTTGCTGTCAAGGCAGGTGGCAGACTGGCTTCCCAAATATATTGAAGTTACCCTGGGGGTGAATTGAGCTTATAATTTTTGCACCGTGAAGGCTTTCACCCCACCTCAATGAGACAGTGTAGTGGCTGGCTTTGATCAGCTCTGGGAGAACAGTAGTTAATAGTGTCATTTTGGAATTTCTTATTATCAGGCCAGCAAAGCTGCAAGGTTGACAGCACTATTAAATATGACAAAGTCTTCTTCAAAACACTGACTGTTTGACTGGTGGGAGAAAAAAAAAGTCATGGCATGATTTATATCCAGGTGCACAAGTCACAGACAATCCTCTACATCTTGTGTCCATGGAATGAATGCTCATCTATAGTCAGCAGTGTCCTCACACAGCTCATCACAGACGGCTCATCTTGACTCTGAAACTTGTTTGTGTGTCACCCTGCACCTTTCCTGGGCAAATCAACCCCTTATGGCCCCCAGCTCCCAGGATGGTTTCCTCTGAAATCAAAGTGTTTACAACTGATCCTTATGCTGGACAGCTGTTTGTTCTGGATGAAAATGTCTTAGCAGTGAAGGACATCACTGTTTGAGGTGAAGATTTCATAGCAGGATTGATAAGGTGGGAGGCTATCTCAAACCAGAAGGCCACTTTCAATTGGAATTGAAGAGCTTATTAAAAAAGATTTTATGTGTATACCTGGGAGGTTTTGAGACACACAAGAAAAATGCATTAGGATTAGATTAGATGAGATTAGATTAAAAAAGCACAGAATTAGAGGACCAGACCAACAGTCAGTCTTAGTTCAATAGCCTGTCTCAGACAGTGGTCAATACCATCTGCTTCTCTGCAACAGACAGGGCACCCTTCAGTGGGCAGCTATGGGGATAACATACTCATAAGGACAATGTCTTCCTAAACCCCATTAATTAGAAGTTGGTTTAGGCACTGATGCAAGAAAGCTTTTATCCACTCTGAAGCTCTGGGTTTTTTTTTTTTTAATCCTCACAATACTAAATCTGGATGTTCTTGCTACCTAATATAAGTCTAATCCCATTCTCGCTTTCCCCTCCTCCTCCTCCTAAACTGTCAAAATTTTGGTCTCAAACAGTAATTTGTTTGTTTGTTTCTTTTTTTATTTTTAACTGAATTGTAGGTTTTTCTTGGACAGGACTGAGAAATTTGTCTAAAAGCTCATGGCAGCTCTCCCTGTCTTAAAACAAAAAAGGGAGAAGAATTACCTCAGAAGAATTACTGAAACCAGAGATGACCAGTTTTTTGTTATCTGGCTGTGATCAGTAAAGCTGCCTGAAAAATGCCCTTCCATGTATTTTCACTTTTCACACTTAACACCCATTTCCTTTATGAAACAAGTCTTGTAACTAAACCAGCTTGGAAGGGATCCAGGGGACATGTTTAGCATTCTGTATTTCAGACATCTTAAGTGCATGTTTCTTGGCCGGTCCACTGTCTTTACACCCCATTTGAATAATACAAGGTTTTACTGAGAGGAAGAAGAGGTATTATCCAAGAGAAAAAGGAGGTACATCAGCTCTGACTCATTCCAAATGCCAGTCCACTGTCTCATTTTGCTGGATGAGTTGCATAAGGTCAAGAACACAACAACAGGACACAGAGGAAGGAAATATTTGTAGTATTTCTCCACAGGAAGCTTCAAAAAGTTTAAAAAAACAATGAAATACTTTTTAGGCAATATCTTATAATGGCCATGCAGTTGAGGTTTGGTTATTTTGGCCAATGTTCACATTTCACAGAACCTTGAAGTGTTTGTGGAGGTTTTAGTATTGGTCTGGGGACCCCTAAAGAATTAAGAGTGTGAGGTACTCTTCTTTGACACGACACTTTTTTGGTTGGTTCACTTTTTTCTAGTCTTATGCAACTGTTAATTTGGTCACCTGTAAAACCTTTCCAACAGCAATTTGCTTCCTGAGGAAAACAGTTGGGTTTTTTTTTTGCCTTGCAGAATTTTTACAGAAGAGCCTAAATATTGTGATAAAAGTTTGTTCCAATGAGCTAAGCAGTAGTTGCCAGATCTCCTTTTTCCTCTCTGAATAGTGATCCCCAGGCAGACTTCATGTCTGGCAATGAATTGCCCCTTTTAAAGCAGAGGAGACAAGCAATGCAACGTAGAGATAGAGTTAAACCTACAGAGATAAATAAGAATATGAGTCATTTGAACTTCCACCTGGTGTTGCTCTGACATTCTTTAATAAAAAATTAGAGCTTTCAAATGAAATACTTTATTTAAAAAAATGTACTTGTACATGAAATGTTTGGGGTTTTTTCTTTTCTAGTGAAAGGGGAACATATTTTGAGCAGATGAATTCTTGGTATTTGCCTGCTGAGCTCCAGCTTCTGGAAGACAGGGCTTCCCATCCTGCCATTTAATCATGAGGAGGTAGACAGGATTTAACAGTTCAGATCCAGAGTGGTATAGAGGTCCTGGGAGATACCTGAAAATCTGTACCCGGAACGAATCTGAAGAACATGTCTCTGCTTATCTACGGTTGCATGTATATGTGGGGTTTTGTTTTATTTTATAACAAGATATATTGGCTAACTGGGAGCATTTTATTAAAGAGAAAAGTCTGGGTAAAGTGAGCAAACTATTCACTGCCAAAATTTACCCAGAAGTACCTGTGTAATTGAATTTGGCCAGCACTAGCAAGATATTTGATTTTCTATAATTGGATTGGCTAATGGGGGGAAGAGGGTGGGGAGAGGGAGGAACTGGAAAGTTATCTATCTCCCTTGACAAAATGATCCAGTGAGTTGGGAAATTTCTCTTCCCTCAGGGGAAGAAGGGCCAGATAAAAACAAGAAAACAAAGCAAGTGATAGACTGAAGCAAGAGGTAGGGCTGGAAAAGAGGGGTTAGTCCATGGCTCTGCTACAGACTCCTGAGATGCTTGTGGGCAAGTCATTTAATCTTCCTGTGTTTAAATTCTCTACTCTGTGCCTGTCTTATTTCATATTTTGAGTTCTTTGGGTTGCAAGTGCCTCGTGTGCTACATCACATAGCAAAAAATAAACCAAAAGCCAGTAAGCGAATGAGAATGTAAAAAAGAGTTTTTGAAGGGCTATCATGTCTCCAGCATACATCTGTTTCTACCATATTATTGCAACACATTGGATTAGAGGACTTAGGCAATTTATTTTGGGCATTCAGCCATCCTGGATGTACCTGGAGTGTGCAGCTCTGCTCTGTGTGTGTATTTGACACGAGGTGTCCTGAGGTTTCCCTTCGGCTCATTTCCTGTGGTGATGGATGCCATGCTCCTATCACAGGAGAGCCATGATACTAAATATTTTCAAGGAATAAGGCCACTTCTATTGGATCATACAATAGGTCCACCCAGCTAAAATTCCTCTCATCAGAGTTGGATCATAGGGCAAAAAAAGGTAAGAAAGATTATATTTACCCTGAATAACCTCCTAAACTCCAATCATTTTCAGTTCAGAGGGTTCTTGAGATGCAGCATGTGTATAGTCAGCAGTCTTCACTGCATTGTGACATTCATCCTGCATGCTGGGCCGGTGATAAACAGGGAAAGCAAGACAACCTCACCTTATCATACAGCCATGCGACTGCCAGAAACATGACTTTTAATAACATGGAGCCCCAACTTGTCACCACAGCAAGATCAGATGGGACGGGAGCAAGAATTCAACCAAGAGGATAGAGACTGACATCTTACCTAAACCATCCCCACCTGTGTATACAAGTAGCACTTTTATACTGGAGTTATGAATAGATTATTTTGGCGGTATTGTGACACTTTTGGGTAGCAATATCTAGAAATACTCTATTGCTGTCCTTATTCTTCATTAAAAATGCAACATTTTCATTTTAAGGGATTTTAAAATGTCTAATCAATCTTCTTTAAAACATGAGATAGATTTAAAGCCAGGACAGAATAAAATCTTTGGTTCTTGGACACAGCTGTAGATTTAAATGATTGCTAGAGTCCTTTTTAGTAAGTAGAGCTAGGTTTTCTAAAAAAATGAAGTTAATGTGATCAAGTTTTGTGTGTGTTAGCCTATGACTCTTTCCTGATTACATTATTGCATGATTCAGCTGAACAGAATAAATTCTATTTGTTTTGCAGATAGATGAGCTATTACACTGAGGATTGTAAAAGTTTTTGAAATTAAAATAGATAGAGGAGGAAGAAAGAAGAAGAACACATACCTAAATCTTTCCTTAAGATTTAATGACAGTCTACTTCTAAGAACAACCTGTTGGGAGGGCTGGTTTTATAGCCCTACAAAACTGCATCCTGGGTTACCCTCCGTATACCAAGCCTTGCCTACCTGCACTTTGTAGGAAATTGTACCCTCCAGTATCTATATACATGAAGTCAACTTCCTTAATCAGTTTAAAAGCCTTTTGAAAATGTATTTTGTGGGTGTCTCGCTAGCTGAATCTTTTATTTATGGGCTTGTACTGGGATGGTCATTTGAATTTTTGTTGTGAGTCCGTATTTTATTATGCATTTTATTTGTTTTTTATTGAAAGCTTTCTGAAGCACTAGGAAAGATCCTGGGCAAGTGATTGAATAAAAGCAAACTCATTTCAAAACCCCTCCCTGATTTTTCATCCTCTTCCCACTGCAGATACATGCACACCCAGATTTCTGCCCTCTATTTCACAGCATACACTACTTTATTTTCATCTTCTATGAAAACCTAGCAATTTCTGTTATTTCTAAAAACAGCCAGCCATCACAATGCTAATAGATGTGATAGGAACTGTAGTATGTTTATTTCTTTTTTATTAAACCTGAAGAAACACAGGAGCCTCCTTATTTTCTTGAAAGTTTAGGATTCTTTTTCCCATCAGGTTTCTCTCTGTGAAAGAAACTTCATAAAAATGAATTAAACATAGCTTAAAGATTTTTTAGAAACTTTACAGTTACAGAGAAGGTAATATTGAGATCATGCTTTCTCCAGTTTTTGAAAAGGAATTCTTAATAAAACTACCAAAATTTTGTGGGCAAAAAATACATTTTTCTTGAAAAGAGAGTGAAAGAACAGTATGTTCTGTTTTCTGATTTGCTTTGTGTTTTCTTCTGCTGTTCCCCATATACCGGCAATTCTTCAAAATGGGCTATTCCACTGACAAATGAAGTTACAGTGTCCAAGTGCATAAAGATACTTCCCACTCAGACTTCTGGCCTACTCTCACTTTCCTTTGGAAACTGATGAAAGGTAAAATCTTAAAGGAAGCCAGTGATCTGTTCCAGAGCTTTTTACTACTGGCTGACCAAGCTACAGGAGAAAATGCTGTCCTGGGTTCCAAAATGCCATCAGTTTTGAACAGGTAATCTGCTGATAGAGTTACACACAAATACAGGAGGAAAAATGAAAGACATAGATGCCAAGGAGAATTTTCGTAAATGAAAGTATATTAGGTTGTAACCACCCCGGGAAATAAAGAAAGCCCTTTTATTTAGGATCTTGAATACTCACTCAGACAGATCTAGAGGAAATACATAACAGGAAACAATTTGCAAAATTGCATTCTGCATCACCTGATCCATCCTCCCAGCTCTTTTTTTACTGGAGTGTTGAGATTGCTGGTATCTTCTGAATATGGCTGTCCACAGCCATGTGATGGGATATTTATATGCCATAAGCCTCACCATGCAATTCCCCCTTTATTCCAAATCATCCCACTTGGAGAGCCATTTATATTTATATTTATATTTTACTTAAAAGACTGAGTCAATATCCTTTAGCACAGTAATCTATACTATGTATATCCAGCTTATAAAAACCCAGTTTTATAGGAACACCTTTTGTAAATTCTGTTACCCACATTTTGTGGGTCTATAGCACCAATGGCATGGCATGCGTGATTTCAATGGTTTTAGAGCAGTGATCTTATAAATTACACAACCTTGTGATGAAGAGCAGAACAGGCGATTAACTGCATTAACCACACACCTTTGACCAGGTCACCTGCACTCTGTGCACTGATTTATCACCCCTGTGTCAGACAAACAAGCCTAAGATTTCAAGAAAACAGTAGAAATGCTGACAGATCTATCCCCAAAGTGCTCAAATATCAGCATTTACTTCAGCACTTGCAACTAAGAGTAATTCATATACTGAAAACAGGCAGATGAACTCTAACTGTACTTTAACATCACATGGTCCAGCAGGACACAGATCGATATATAGTTCATGTTTTCTTTTTTTATTACTATTTTTTTAACATGGGAAGAAAAATATAATCTTGAAAGCCTGAACACCTGGGAAGTTGTGGTACACTATTTGTACACAAATAAATGTTTCAATCTGACTGAGCTAAAAGTCTTGTAAGAACATATTTCTCCTAAACCTTTTGCATAACACTTAGGTCAGGAGGAGCTTTTCATCACAATACTACTTAAAGCCATGAATAAGATAGCTGGAGATTAAATATTCTTTGGAAAAAAGCATCCTTGAACTGGCAGGGGGTGGGTACTTGAATGCTAAAATGATGATCGTGTTGTCACCACACAAGCTGATTGATATCTTTACAAGATGAGGGCAAGCTCAAGCAAACCATCTCCATCCCATTTTGGTAAAGGAGAAGCCAGGGTAGTACCTAGGAAATGTCTGCATGGTTTTTTTTTTTTCACATATGGATGCAGTTCCACCTTCACTAATTTCCAAGCACACAGGAATCTTTGACATCATGGATATCACAGCTCTGTAATGAGTGCTGCTGAGGAGTAGGAGATGATATTTTAGGTTTGGTTCCTCAAGAACATTTCTCCTCCAGGAGGATGGAGTGAATTTAAGCTTATCCAGGCAGATGTGGTCACTGAACACAGATTACTTCATCTGAGTGAGTCAAATTTGATATTCTCTATAATCAACAAAGAGAAATGTGTGCTTTTGGGACACAATTCATTTGACTGACTTTAGATTTCAACATTAGGATGAGAGGAATCACATCATAACAGAGTGCACTTCTCTCTACCGACCACAACAGAAGACCATGCTGATTAGCTCAAGCGTAGGTTAAAAAAAATAAATCTCTGTAGCTAGAGATGATGTGTAGCATGTGTGTATAGACAGACTGTAATGGGAGTTCCAGTAAGAGAAGGTGTGACAAGGGAGTAATTAAATAAAATCTCATCTTTTCTTATTCAAAATTTAAATATAGAATATGGCAAAGTGGTTGAACAAGAATTAACTGACAGAGTTAATGAGATGGGGGGAAAAACACTCGAAACAGAATGAGCGCTAGGCTTGGTATATCAGGATTCCTGTGTGTACCTTGCAAATTTACAATGTCAAATTGACATAATTTGAAGGAGATGGCGGGCATTATCCTAGGAAAAAAAAAAAGAAAAAGCAGCCCATTTCTAATTTGCATATGCATATTTATTTATCTGATATAGCAGCAAATTCTGCTGTTCTCTGAGCGGCACCTTTGCATCTTACAAATTTTTCCCCATTTGCACAATTAGTGCTGGCAGATAAATGTGCTGGCTGGTGAAGCATTCCCTTCTATACTTTCCCCTGCCAACAGCAGAGGCCTCAGATATTTTGCTGAAATGCAAAACAGGAGCACATCCCTGATAGGCTAATCTGCAAATTTGGTGTGAAACTTTTTTGTGGGTGATGTAGGATGGGGGGACCTCTAATGTGTACTCACCAAGAAGGTGTACATATTGGATAACTTGGAACAGGCTCATCAGAAAAATCATAGGGTGACCATCCCTGGGAGTGTTCAAAAAATGAGTAGACATGGCACTTCATGATATGGTTTAGTGGGAACTGTGGTACCTTGGTCAAAGGTTGGACTTTATAGTCTTTGGGAGTATTTTCAAACCCTAGTAGTTCTGTGATTCTATTTAGACTCTAACCTGCATGGGCTACAAAGAGATGTGTGAGATCCAACAAACACAGATGAGCTGAGCATGTGGTGTGAATAGTGGTTAGGGCTGCTAGGTGTTCATCTAAAACATCAACACCCTAACTGCTCGATAATCCAAACCCCAGAGCTTCTGAGTTTGGCTTCCAGCTTTGATATTTTTTGTTCATTTGTTTGAAAAACTTGGATTTCTCAATAGTCTTCTTTCTTCTTTGGTACAGTAGTTCAGTGCTGTACTATGGGATGTAAAGCTGAATGGTGGTAAGTTGTTCCTTATTTCTCATTCCCAGAACAATCAAACACAAAACATACATTTCCTCATACAAGACAACTTTTCCCCGTATTCCTCTTTGTCCCACTGCAGAGCATGCTCAGAAGCTAATGGAGATATCATCTGTAGGGGCCGAAACTACCCCATGTCTTTTTCTCCTAGGCCACATAGACCTCTCCAGAACAAGGAAGGGATTTTCAATTAGACATCAAATTAATAAGACACTTCTGATGCTCCTTTCCTGCAGGAAGACATTAGTAATTTGTTTGTTCCAAAGGCGCTACTCATATTCACACAAAATGGCATTTAAATGTTAATCGAGTCAGGGGATGGGGAGTGCTTGCCAATCACTACGCAACTTAAGGTCAAGGTTTTTGTCTTAAAGGAGGACTCAATGTTAATTTTAAATTTAAAATTCTTGACAGATAGCAGGTTTTCAAATGCCTGCTACAATCTGGCTTGTTTGATTCATTTTAATGAGTAAGTAACTCCTGGCAAAATGAAGGTTTTCCCATGTCTTCAAGGAAATGGAAGGGCAAAGAGGCACAGTGGACTAATCCTGCAACCACTACAGGGAACAGGAAGCAAAACCAATTTAGACTCCCATTCATCTCCTTGCTTCCCACATAGAGACCAAAAAGAGTAATTTACATTCCTAGGAACACTAGGCAATTATTGGAGGTTTCAGTTTAAGAGGAAAAGAAAAAAAATTCTCAATATTAAATTCAGCTTTGACTCTGTGCTGGAGAAACATCTTATGCGCGTGTCTGTGGTTTTGTTGCTTCTGTGCTTTCTTTTCTTTGATGGCTTTGGATTTTTTGGATTTGCTTTGTTTTTTTTTAACTTTCAGAATGTAATGGCCAAATGGTACAAGGAACCTGTGATCTATTCCTCCCTTTTTTTATCCCAATGTGCCAGTCCCAGAAAAGAGGCAGACGGCTTGGCTGTATTTACACCTGGCTGTTGAAAGCTGGATTTAGGACTGACATGTCTCTAAGGCAGTTCTCACCACCACTGCATAGATGTGTGACAGACTGACAGACCTCCCAGGCAGCCTTGCAGGAGGTGATGTATTCAGATTGCCACTAGCTCAAACTTGTGACCTCAGTCATGTAAGAAGGTATAAGGACTGCTTCTGATTAGAGATTGGAATAGAATGAGAAGGGCTGTGAGTGACCAGTGCAATCACTGAGATAACAAAAGCTGAGCCATTCAGCAACCTGGTGTAGTGGGTAACACCCCTGCCTGTGGCAGGGGGGTTGGAACGACATGATCTTTAAGGTCCTTTCCAACCCAAATCATTCTATGATTCTGTGCTTATAGATGGGGGTTAAATAAAACTCTGTATAATTTCAGGACAGAAATAGTCTTTCTAGCATACAGTGCCTGCAGTGGTAGATGAAGGAGGACACATGGATCTCATCAGTGAAAGAGGCCTTAGGAATGTCACAAGACCGTTTCTCTCTGTTGATGACCTCTTCCATACATCTAACCCACGGGCTGTCAAGTTAGCTGAAATGAACTTCATATTGACTGTTGAAAGTAACATTGTAAAAGAATTTATTTTGTTATCTTCTTACATCAATGAAGCTGAGTTCTATGCTTTGCTGTGTTTAAACTGGAGACCCATGTCTGCCCCACTGGTGCGTGTTTTGCTGGTGTACAGACACGGATGCGCAAAACTCATGGTACTGGATGCTTGGCACTGTCTCAACATTTGTGGTCCAATCCCTCCCTATTCCATTGCCATCTCCCCCCCCACCCAACTCTATAAATTAGAGGAATAGCATTTCCATGACTAACCAGAACACTTAATGGTGTGGACATGTTCAGACGCCCAGCAATGACACCATTGTGTTAGGCAGAGGGTATTTGAAAAATGAAGAGGTTTGACTGGTTTTCCACCTTTTGACTTCATCAAAAATGGAGAGAGATGGTGAGATTTAGGCCTCTCCAGGTAGCTTTGCAGTCCAGGATCTGAGGCAACCTCCAAGAATATCAGACTCCTCTGTCAAGTGGAATGAATCTGGACATTAAAAACTGAAGGGTGCTGGAGCTATCTGTCCATTATGTAAACATGTAATCCTTGATAAAGAGGCCTTCAAACTGTCATCTTGCCCTCTACATGTTTAGACAACATTTCACAACCCCATAACACACGTCTGTCTTGTTCATATGCCAGCACCATAGGATGTGTCCTTTCTGTGGTTACATGGAAAACATACTTTCTCTCACAGAGTTGACATGCAACCGTATTCAACTGAGTTGTTGAAAATCTCGCAGGCCTCTTGAAATATGAGGGTCAGGGAAGTGGTAAACCCCCATAAAACTAATCAAAATCAAACACACAGAATTGGAAGTAATCCCAGCAAAAATAAACAGATCCATTTTACGAAGTCACATAGTCCAACCTTCAGCTAATGCAGAACTGTACCCCAAAAATATACTCCTGTAATTTCAAAGCAACCAAAATTCTTGAAGTTCCAGCTTTGACAGTCCCTGATCTGTGTGATGGTGCTTAGTGAAAGCTTTCTATGGATATATAGTCCCCATCTATTGGCTTTTATCTGTTTATTTATTTATTGCTATTTGTTTTATTTTCCCTTACTGTGCAACACATTCTAACTTTTTGTGCAATTTTACCTTCTTATACTGCCACATCTCTTTATGGAGTTACCTAAGTTCTTAACATTTGTTCATAGAATGTGTAAGTTCAAAAACATAAAAATAAATTCTTGGTCTTGAATACTTTAATTTATAAATGACAGGTCACTTACTTCTTCTGCAGAGTAAGTACCGGTAAGATGGTAGGATACAGAAATATGGCACTAGTAAGTGTCACCACTGCTATCTGTGCTTCATTTCTCATTTAAGGAAACTAAAGGAATATCCCAGGAGGCCTAACTGACAAATAATGATATAAAACTCATTGTTTAAGGCACTAGTAGAACAACTGCTTTGAATAAAATGAGATCAGTCTATGATTTTTCATTCCAAGGAAAAGGAAATCTATAGGCTCCATCAGATTTGGTTAGTTGCAGAAGCAGTTAAATCATGTCAAGCTCTTAATGTAATTTGAAACCTAACTACTGCGAGTTACCTACAAGAATTTCTAATCGGCACCTTCCCCACCTAAGTTTTACATCATATTAATGTCTTTGAATAAGCCTATGTTAAGACTAGAACTAGACCGGAAATCAGGACAAAAAAGTTCCCTTCCAGCTTGTCACTTACCAACCGTAATCCTGGGAAACAACTTTCTCCCCCTTTCCTCATTTATTCCCTGTCTTAATCCTAGTTACATTTACTTGGAATTGGACTGTTTTTCAGTGGGGACTGTACTTGATCAAATACACACAGATCACTTGGCAAAGTGGGATCTTCATCTTGATGGTGACCACTGGATGCCACTGAGATTCAGATCAATAGTAACAGCCAGAGAAACTCTCCTGCCTCCCTCATTCCATCTTCTCCTGCTTCAGAAACAAGTAAACCAATGAACACTAAACCAGGCTAAATAAGTGCATAAGTTAAAAACATAATCTGTTCCTTTTTCAGATTTTTCTACCATGAAAAGAATAAAAAAAAGAAAAATGGGAGATTTTCAGATATTAAGGTTGGAAAATTTAAAATTCAAAGCGAAGTGACCCCATCAAATTACCCTAAAATAAGAAATTTTTGCATCTGATTACTTACATTCCTTGTTAGACTTTGGTTTCCCAACTTCTTTCTGATGTCCATATCATATTTAGATGGTTTTCCATGGCCAAAAAATGCCCTGTTTTTTTTTTTTTTAAATCTTAATATATGTAGTGTCCTGTAGCCTGAAATACTATCACTTCTTGAGAAAAGGAAAATCTAGGGCATCTTAGTCAGTATGGGAAAAAAATTATTTTTGCTTTATCTGGGGAAGCAAGAACTGAACACTTGAATGCACTGTGCCCACTGGGGTCTGGCTGTACATTCATTATACAAGGTCAGGGTCTCACTTCCATTCCTCCTAGTGTAATTTAGGTAAAGGCACCACACAATGCCTGACCTTTCCATGGGACAAGCTCCCTGTCTCCCTCCTGACATGCTGCAGTAAATTTGTGTGTAATTAAACACAGTGCTCCGACATGCTGGGTCTCTGCGGCCATCTGGCCTCCCCTCTCCGGCTGACCTTTCAGATTGAATCCAGCACAGACCACCAAGGCCGGGAAGTGGCTAGTCTTGGAGAGTGGCACAGCAAAGCAAAAAATGTCTGCTCAGATTAAAACATGCTCCCTGCTGATCCATGCGGAATCAGGAGCAGGAGTCATGGCAGAAGAGTAGGAATCCAGCTTTGCTTCTCAGTGATGTTTCAGCTACACCTTGGGCACCTGCATCCAGGTCCCAGATATGATGAGAATCCAACTGGCAGAGGAGTAAGTAGGGAAGACCAGGTTCTCCTCTAAGGAGTTTGTGATCTGAAAAACCAACTTTGGAAGGACTGAAGGCTCTCCGCAGCAGGGCCCTCTCAAGGTTACATGTGTCATTGGTGGCCTGTACTGATCTAGTTATCTACCAGACAGCATAAAAACTCTGGGTCATGAAGATGGAAGGAGACAGGGAACAGCCAGACTGAGAATCCAACTACAAGAACTTCCTTTATCCTACAGAACAATACCTAAAACCAGAACTCTGTCTAAAGGAAGCTGTGAAAAAATATAATGGTATGGTGTGATATGCCATGTTTAGAAATACAGTTGCCTTGAAAAAAAGCCCCATGACAAAACTAAATGGTAATACTGGGCATTTAAAGGCATTCTCTGCAGGTTGTAGATATTGTTCTGGAAGAACTAAAAAAGCAAGCAGATGATTCACAGGACTTGGTTACAAGACTGCAAGTCAATTCACCTATCTTCATTCCTCTATGTATTTGAACTAATCTTCTATTTTATAGTCAAAGAAAAAAACCTTAAAATTCCACCCATCCGACCAGTCTGGACAGCTGTGCTGGGTAGAGGTTTCAACCATTCAGATTTGTAATGAACAGTCAGAGAAATCCCACCTGGACTTCTTTATTTACCCACATACCAGTGAGCACCATTGTAATGGTACAAGGGGATCTTGAAAGTCCTTTAGGGCCCTGAAAGTCAGACTGTCTGTTCTCAGCTATAACAACCTCAGTATATTTAAGAGAAATGACCTCTTTGTGCATCAATTTTTTCTAATAGAAAAAAAAAAAGACCACAAAATAATAATATGAAAAACTGTGTTCCTCTAAATTACAGAAGGGTATTACCACCATCTCTGACTAGCGTTGTCTAGAATAATTCAAAGTGTGAGAAGCCTAAAAATGAACAATTTTGAAATACCATTCCCTCAAACAAATAGTACTGCAAATCTGGATACATCCATTGGAAACATTTCTCTGCCATGACAGGCATTTAGGACTAAGATTAACTTCCAGTTAGTAAGAAGCATCATTATCTTGCTGGTTCTTTTCTGCATCAGGAATGAAGACACCACAAGGGAAAAGGCATGGCAATGTACTTTCAGACCAGTCTCCATCATTAGAAACTCTACTGTTTATCATCGCCTTCTCCCACAGACAGTCCTAACAAGGAAGAGGTGGTATCTTAGGCATCTAAATGACCTTTTGGGTTCAAGATTTTCAGATGTACTCTATCAAACTTATTACTAAAATCTTATCACATAACCTTCCCTCTACTTTGTCTTTACACTGATGTTATTAATTCTCAACCCCATCTTCCTTACGGCTCATGATCCCATTGTCCTCTAGAAGTTTCATGATATTTTCTCTGTCTGCATATTCCATTATTTTAATGGGGAGAAAAGTTAGATTTATAGGACAGTAATTGCCAGGACCAGGAGTAAGAAAAAGACCTATTTTTTTGTAGGTCATCCAGCCATTTCTATTGCCAGTGTCTGAATGTTCCTGCATATGTTTCCCTGTTTTCTCAATGTGCCTTGAGGTCTTGTCAACTTTGGATTTTCTACCCTTTCCTTTGGGAGACCATGGCTTGATATACTTCACTGACAGTAAGTGTTTTATTCTTTATTGCGAGTTTTTCTTTGCCTAATTGTATCCCATTATTCTTAGTTATATCCCCGTGGACCATCTTAAATAATTCCTTCCTTCATTGGCAACTTTCCCCTTCAAGTTTGTGTATTTATTTCTTGTCCTTTTAATCATCCCTTAAGAAAATCACAGTCTTTCAGTACCTTCATCCATGAGATATAGAGGAGATGTCTCCACCTCTACCAGTTAGGGTAATTCTTCCTGTACTGAAAACCACAGAGATTATCAAGGTAATTTCTTTTTCCTATAACCACAAAATACTTAAAATGGAAAAGCTTTACCATACAGTGGAAGGGTAAGAGTGTTAGAAGGAAAAGCTGAAAGAAAAGGTTTTACACTAAAGTGACCTAATGCATTTAGTAAGTTAAAACCATAACTAGGGGAGTTCTCTGCAGGATCTTTGGAAAAGTGACCCCCGTTGAACTGACCTCCTTAGTAAACTTTACTTGATCCTACATGGTGAATGATATGCTGCAACACTGCTCTAAAAGATAGAATAAAACCAAGGTCCCGAAAAGAAAATTAAGCACTTCAGGACTATTAAAGCAAAATAGCCACACTGAATCAAGCACTTGGGTTCTTTCTGTGCTGTCTCCTTCCTGCAAATTAGCTGTTTCGAAGTTTCTCTTATCTAGGCTCAGAGAGAAGCAAAGTTCTCGCTGGATGAAAAATCTGTTTCCTGCCCACTTTGAGTTTTAAGTCAATATTTTGCAATTTATAAGGACCAAAAATATAGGATTTCAACTCAATTATAGGGTGCCGATTTGGTCGCACTTTGCAACTGAATCTTCAGTATCAGTACCATCATCATATTTCTTATTATGTCACCAGGGTGCAGTGAGGATTTCGTAGTTAATGCCTGTAAAGGACCAAGAAATGCTGTTTAAATGTTATTCTTATGAGCTCTTTGGTTTTTGGGACTAGTTTAATTTCTGTTCAAACTGTCACTAATACTTCGTTGACCTTTTGATTCAGCTGCAGCACCTCTGGCAAGAGAGCTCACTTTCGAGGATGATGATATTTCATCCATTTGATTTACCCCTGAGCCTGAAGCACAGTTATTTATAATCAGAATTAAAGCATTGGAAAAAAGGGCTGTGGAGTTAGTTCTTCAGCCCTGGTCAAAAATCTACAGCATGAAAATTGTCAAAAGAAGAGGCAGAAAACAGAGACAAAGTGTGTTGGTGTCGAGTCCTTCTTGTCAACATGCTCCTTTTGCAGCTTTTGATGTGGGAGGAAGAGATGTAAATCAAATCCAACGGAGTGTTAGATAGAGTAGAACTGACATTTGAAGCTGCAATACCTTAAAGTCAATATCATTATCTCTGATATTTACTGTAGCACACAATGCTTGGATGAAATGGTAAAGTTCACCCATTCTTCCCGTACACACCTCCTTGTCATATGTGCTATTACAGACGTACACACACACACACACAGAGAAATTAGAAATAGCTTCACCTAAATGTCCAGTGTAAACTTCCATCTAAGGACATCTGCTGCTCAGGCTCCTCAGAAATACTGTGTTGGTGGGTGAGACACTTTTTGAATATGATTTGTCTTACATATATATATATAGGTTATCTCACTTAAATGCCATTTTGAAACATAAATGCTGGTACTATTTGGGATGAGTGGTTGGTGGAGAAGACTAAAATGACTAAAAACATAGTATCTGAAGGGGTCAGGTTTTGGGGACTACTCAGGTGGGTGCAAGATCACAGGAATTTCACTTTCACTTGGACATCTGCATTCAGACTGTCAGGACTTTATGTTGGTAGTCAATGGAAAAAAACAAGCCAGCCCTGGAAACACACAGTTGAGTTAATTGAGATGTGTATCTCAGGATGTGATGAAACACTCTCAGGAGAGGACTATTTCTCTCTACTGTCCATAAAGGGAGTCTAGTATAACTAGTCCAGATGTTGATGTCTCTCTTTTGGCCTTCAAGTTTGGGACAGATGGGTCTAATCCCAGGTGGTATTTTTTCTTTAGTGTGGAAAGATTAAAGATCTTTAATATGGGGGAAAGGGAGAGTATGGGACCAAGAACTCCTGCAGTTTCTTCCTAGCTCTGTAATGAAACTCTGGAGTGGTCTTTTGCAAATTTAGGCACTGAAGTCATTGAGTTATTTCTAAATATATCCATCAACTTTCTACTTTACCAATGGGGTCTGCTGAGTGACACTAAAGACTTCCAGAGGAAAAGCTTCATTCATTTAACCGCTGGACCAGTACTGCTCATGTCACAAAACTGTGTTTGAGTCCTCCTTTCAGTGATTACTTCCTTCTGCTTACTTTTTATGTCTTTAAACAACATACTCTACACTGTTATCCCTCATACTGAATGCTTTCTCTTTTAATGCAAATCTCACCTTGACACCACTTGTGCCAAGCTGAACTAAAACCTTCCTTCTGCAGCCATACAGGCCACAGACCAAGATTTCAGGAAGTCTCTGGTGTCTCAGACACTCACATCATATTACTGCCACAATTTTTTTCTCAGAAAATACCCAAGAATTTGGAATAGTCCCACACTTTTGATATATGGGTACTGCTGCTGTCAGTGGGTAAAGGCTATGTGGAAACTTGTGGACCATAGTAGGGTTTCAATCTCCTGAATGATGACCTGAGAGGCAAGAGTGATGTAGGCTGAGAGCAAATTATCTTGGTGATTAGACGAAATGACTGTGAGAAGAATTTATTTGAGCAGATACGAATTTTATGGCTATTTCAAGGGATGCCAGTGTTTCTAGGTGCCAGAATACTCCATACTCCAAGTGTTTTAGGTTGTTTCTTCCAAGAAATGAAAAAAATTAAAAGAAAAAAGCCACCCAAAAAAAGAGCTTTCCCTAGGTTCTCAGCTTCATTATTAATAAACTCAGTTGCCTCCCTGAGAAATGACCACCAAGATGACTTAAACTGTCTTGACTTCAAAAGGACTCCTGCTCATTTTCATGCCTTTGTAATTTTACATGAATTAAACACTTTAATGTGATCAAGAGATGCATTCATCATGTATGGCATTATCTTGGGAGATGAAGGTGTTTCCTTTTTCCTGTTTTCTTGACAGAAATGTTTCCCCTACTTTGTTGTTGTCTGAAGGTTTGGCCTTCAAGAATAATCATTCCTATTACCATAGCACCATCCAAAGTGGAAATAGTAAAATACACACAGAATAACAGAAGACAACACTGGAATGAACAAAAAAATCCTGCAAAGCACCTTCAATTTTTTAGAGGGGATTTGAAAAGGTGTTAATTTTCTGCTGCTAGATGACTAGTTCTCTCTACCTCTAGCCACAACAAGCAATAATAATGAAGCTTTCCGCTTCCTATTTCTTTACCTGAGCTTCTCAAAAGTCTTGACTAAATCTGAACCTGGAAGCCTGGCATCTGGGAAAGCTAGATAGGCTTTGTTATGAATTCTTGGCTGTTTTCAGGATTCATTATTCAAAGACATGCTCTTGGATGACAGGAGTTGACTTTTTACAGGATAGAGGGCCGGTGCTGGAGTTGACTTGTATTTCATGACAGGGAGCAAAACAAAATGTATTGGAAAATGGTGTTACCTGCCTCAGACACATCAATTCCAATGAAAAGAAAATGGTCAGAGCTGCTCTTCATTTTTGGTGATACCAGTGCTTATACAAC
>NW_008246062.1:2609164-2629367 GCF_000691975.1 Corvus brachyrhynchos
CCTGGATCTCAGTTTTTAATTTAAAGAACTTCTTTGCTTTAAGCGTGTTCTAAAGGCTGGGCACCAGTTTACTCTGTCCTTGTTTTCTCTTGTCTATTTACAAAACACCGACTGGTATTCTCTGCTGGTGAGGGTGCCTTCTAACTTCGACTCATTCTCTAAACAGCAGAGGTTCTCTTATATTCTGCATCGCAGATTGCCTTCAAATCAAGCTTGAATTTTAATTTTCCCTGCAAAAATGGGACTACGCCTGGAGATTCTGAAACTCAATTTATGTTTAATCTGTTAAGGATGCTCCACTTTCTCACTGCCCCCATCTTTAGGGAGCTGATATTTCATTCACCTGACGTGTGACAATTTTTAGCTATTCTGGGACACCCATTGCTTGGAAATTGCTCTGCAAACTGTTTTGTATTTTAAAGTTCAGATTAATGTATTCCTTGTAAGAGTATCAGGCCCTTTACACGATATCATTCTACTTGTAAGGAATGCAGTCTTGTTTTACTGAGGTTAGTCCATCACGTCCAACTGCTGTCAATCCTATCGACCCACTCTAGAAGTCTGAAATAGTTTTACAAAGGGTGGAAATTCCTGACTAAGAAATACATCACACCTCCAATAGTAGGAGAAATGTAGTGTGGTTATGCAGCTCCTCATACACCTCCTGATGGAGGTATGGAAAACAGAACCAAAGCTGCAAGCAAATAATGTTTCTCTAGACTTGCCGAGGCATCCTCCGGCCTAATCCCAGCACTATACTCCTGCTTCTTCAGGGTCACTTTCCTAAATATGGGAATATGGAAACAAACAAGAACCAGGGCGTTCAATTTTTGTGCTGAGACTAAAGCCCACACATAATACCAAACTTTTTGGAATCACTTGTCTGAAACTCTGCTTTTCTCAGAAAACTGCTTTCTTCAAAACTCCCCCAAATCCCTGTGTGTGCTCCAAATCAGGAAGGAGAGTGAATGGGTGAACATTCCAATAATCTCTGTTAGTTCATCCTGTAGCCCTTACTGGTTAAGTTAAAGGTTTGAGAAAGCTCTTCCCATTTCTTTTTCTTGGACAACATGTGTTACTTTGCCAGAGAAGAATGAGGCACAACAAAAGAGACCCACAGGAGGGCTCATTACTTTCTAATGCCAGCGAAAAACTGAAGAGAGAGACTGAGCAGGCCAGCTGGCTGATGTTTGCAGACAGGAGAGGGCAAGGAGTGCTAAGAGACTCACTAGTGAACAAAGATCTAGTTCACCAGGACATGTGGTTTCCTTAATAGAATTTTAGGTGACCTTTGCATTCTGTGACTTGGTTGCCCAATCTAAGAAAAAAATCAAAGCTAAGGTATTTACTGGGCAATATAACTGCCTCAAAACAGATCCTAGCCTTGAGGAGCATATTAGCAGCTTGATAGCTCCCAATACTATGAGGCCTTGATTCCAATTAAACCCATATCCTATGGAATTTAGTGGGAATATCATTGGCATGCCTTTTATGGAATTCAATCAGGTTTATAGTTAATAAATCTATGTGCAAGGGGGCTAATAAATAAATTACTGAAAGAAAAATCTGGCTTTCACAGCCAGAAAAGGGCCCCAAAACAATCCAGAATTTTAGTTATGAGAACTGCAAAAAAGGATTTTGTAGATAAAATACAAAAATACACCTTTGGCAGCATTTTATTTACCCATTTAATTGATATTCACTCTCTAAGCTGATGCATTTTCGTATCAGAGTGGGATGATCTATTGCTTAGCAAACAAAAATGATCTAAAGTAGAGATGGAAGAGATCTACAGGGACAGATTTTCAAGCAATTTATATGCACTCTTATATATACAAAATATGAGCACTGTTGCACACATAACTATACATGCAAGCCTGTATCAATGCATATGCAAATAAAGCTATTGTGCAGGGTATTATGCCCAATCAGCGATTCAATTGGTGCAATTAACCAATTTCTACACAGAACTCTTGTAACTGGGCAGGCAAATTAATGCAACTGCATGCAAAGCTTACACCAGCACTTGTGTACCTAAACGTTCTTTGTCTCTAGCCCATTAAATAAGGGTCTGTTTTAATTAGACTGTGTAATTCAAGCCAGACCAGATCACAGTGTACTTGGGACTCCAGTAAATAGAAGCAGAAACATATTTTCTGCTATGCTTTTTCATTCAAAGGCCTTAATACTGGAAAAATATTTCTCCTGATGTTCAGTCTTAATTTTCCCTTGCTTAACTTAATCTTATATCCTCTAGTCATCCTCCCACTCTAAACACCATCTCCCACAGAACCACAAAGTGGCTGCTGTGTTTGCTTAACTCAATACAGTATTTCTAGGAAATGAATTTTTCCTGTGTGAAGAAAACAGAAGATATACAAGGGGGTCCTCTTCCTTGGGTCTTTTTGGTGACAAGAGTCCTATTTTGACAAGTTTCGACAGGGTCCAGTTCAAGCAAAGTTAACCTTGAGTGGCCCCATTGAAATAATTATACCCTAAACTTTTCCTCAGTTCATCTCAAAGCCAGGCTCTGTGGATGGAAAAAGTAAAGCAGAGAAGAGGAAGTCTCTTCCATGGGGTTTCACTGTAAATCAGTAACCAAGAAAGAATAGAGTCTAAATCTCCTGAGACCAAGGACAACAACAAAACCCAGTGACTGAAAGGATTTTCCAAGAAATTTTATCCAAAGCCCTTGTTCTTCAATTGCACCTACACTGGTAGGTCATGGCAAGCTTAGACTGTGTGAATAAACAGTGGACTGATCCCTGAATTCATCATAGGAGTCCTTAAAATGGTACAGTTCAGCCCTAAGGGCTGCAAAATTCCAGAGGCACTTTATTTGGAAAGGGGTGATTTGGTCCAAGCTCCATTTGAGCAGCGCCAGCTAGGATCAGGGTCCCTTCCTTAACATACATATATATATTAAGATGATTTTCTAAGTTTCAATCCTCTGATAAATGTGTTTTTTACAAGTATGGAATGCTTATTTTGTTAATGCAACCATGCCATGATAAAAGGGAAAAAAAATAAAACCTTCAAAGGTAAAAAACTTGTCCAGCTGCAAAGATGAGGTTTATCTACGGATTTTCCTTATATGGGTGATGGTGTTAAACCAGTATAAACTCAGTGGTACACCACTGAGTTAAACCCTTGTCACCACAAAACCTGCTTTGGCTAATGGCTTAAAAACATTCTGCTTTATCAGGCTTATGTAATATTATGCTTTGCAGATCACATATCTTACAGCTGTACTAGAAGCACTTATTCTATGTTCAAGGTCGCCTTTCCTATATATCAAACAACACAATAATGAAGAATTATACTGAGTTGCTAAAATATTAGAGGGCGAGAAGGAGGGAGAAACACATTTTTGCCATGTTTTGAACCTAGTGTCAGTGGGAATTTTTTAATGCCTAAGAGGCAGAGTAATTTTGCTCCAGTTCCACATTAATTCCTGCACAATATGCATTGGAGATATTATTTTTTTACAAGACATTTTAAAACCAGGCCTGAAAACAAGCAAAATCCATTACTGACTTACAGTAAATTCCTAAAGGATTCTCTGTACTTCTGTTCCTACTTCAAAATGGCTATACACACACACACACACACAAACAGATTCAGCAAACGTGGCAGTATATTTTAAGATTAACTACCCTGAAGAAAATAAGACAAGAAACAGTAGACCCCATTCAGTAAATTTATTGTACTTCCTTAATTTCCAAACAAGAAAAGCACAATGGGCATTTACAGTGCATGATCATTTTTAATTCCTAGAAAGTGATTTAAGATGGGAACATTCCTAATCATGACTTCCAACAAACCATTCAAACATGGCCCTGTTCCTAGATTTGAAGACTCTGGTGAGACTTGCAGCTTTGTTGAGGCTCCATATTTAATGTGAAGTAGAATTAAACTTTTAAAACTGTTCTTTGCCAATAAGCCAGTAGAAGTTAGTAGCTGAATTATATATCTGTGACAATACACATATATAGGCATATATATATATATAAATACATGCAGGAAAATATTCAAAACATGTATAAGTATATATATACATATATAAAAATATGTATACACACATTGTGTAATACTGCAGTAATGGCAAAGATAAGCGATGAAAAAAGTTTCCCTTAAATAAAAAAAGAAAAGGAAAAAGTGAAAGAAGAGATACAATGTTATATTTCCCAGTGTTATACAGGTAAGGAAGAAAAACTGGAGAACTTTTTTAGATGCCTATTGAGGCTTTTCCTTGGGATTAAAGGGATTTGGATCAGATCCTAAGGAAAGCTGTGGCTGCGGAACTGGGAAACAATTGGAAGGCTGGTGAATGAACCTCAGACCTTCAAAAGTTTGAGAATGAGGAGAGGACTTTGCATACCTGATGGCCTGAATGCTAAAGAACCCCCCAACAAAACAACAAAGAAAGCAAGCTGCAAATATCACAAAATTTTTTATTATCTAGCAAGAACAGTTTTGCCCATGATATTTGGAAGTGCTGTAAATTCTGCAAAGATACATGCAGGTGAGAACAAAATGGCACAAATATTTAAGGTCAGTACTGTCTAATTCTTATCCCATGTGATTTGGCTTAGGTTGAGGATTACCCAGGCAGCTAAATTTGCAGTCAGACTTCCATGGTTCTTTGCTAGCCATCAGGAATTAGAATAGTGAGCAGCAATTTTACCAACACTGCTCATGCCCACAGAATGAAAGGCATGGTAGATAACTGCGTTACAGAAGCCTGCTTCTGAGATTGCAGATGGGAAGATGAGGCCAAGAGAGTTGGTTTTTGAGGTTTTGATTGCAACTTTGGACACCCAATATGAGTGTTCTAAAGTCACTGATTGTCCTGACTTCTCTCTTGGCTCAGATTCCTGTTGCTTCTCAGAATCTCACGTTCTCTTTTCTCTGCGGTGGTTTATGTTTTCTCCTTTCACCTCAAGCGTCCCTCTTTAAAGCATGCAAAATCAGAACCTAACCTGACAGATATTGCTCAAATTTGTGAGTCTGCCATAAACACAAGGAAAATCTCCAGGGCTGGGATTCTAATTAGGAACCTGCCACCTTTTTTTGCTCTAATGTCCACAGATGTGGCAAGAGGAGAACTTTTACAAGCAAAAGCTCTCTTGGATCCTTTGTCACACCACTCAGTGTGCATCCAAGGCATTGGGAGACACAACACCTCCAAAAATATATGCACATATATAACCTCTCTCTATGTGCACATTTCACACTAAGCCAAAGTTTTGGAGATTAGAAGAAGCGGCAGTGAATTCAAGTGGCAACAGCAGAATAGAAAGGCATTTTGATGTCACAGGAAAGATTTTTGCTCTCTCTCCTACTACTTCCCTGTAATGTTTTATTAATGTACAAGAAAAATCTAACCAGCCACTGAGATTTCCCCATCAAAAGCAGGGGAGGAGGAAGGCTTCATCTCAGTTCTATTTTTAAAGCAAGAGAAGGAGGGGGGAAGTGACTTTATATTTAGACTTTCAGACAAAGAAAGGGAAGATGGAGTGAGTAAAATGGTACCTTCAGAGTACATCAGGTTAACGTGATGCTGATTGTGCTTCCCCTCAGTCTTACAAAAATAAAAGACCCGTGGCTCATTCTGTAAATTGCTGAGTCGTTTACATATAAATGACTCCTCTCTATTTAGCTTCCTCCTCTTTTTTTTTTTTTTTTAAGACTTTGGACTTTGTATCATCTCTATCTATTCTGCCAGACAATAAAACAGCTGAACTCATCATCAGAATTTATAGGCTAAGGATTTGCTCTGGTCACCAGCCTAGGGCAAAGCAACTCAAAGAGATTCAGTCAGGTCTAAAAAGAAGGTACATGAGTGTGTGATGGGGCAAAATTAAAGAGAATTTTTTCCAGTGATAATTCTTCTATACTTACTACCAGATATATGCCTTATATGAGCATGGCCTTGTATAAACAGTTGAAGCTGGCTTTGTTGGGCAGGAGATCCCTTGGTGTCCTATATTCAACTATACTGGGAAGTAGTGAATGTGCTGCTAGGTAGAAGCCAAGTTTAAGTCTACAAACAGCATGGAGTTCCTGTGGGAGGTGTGTTCCTGTGCTGCTCTGTCCAGCAACGTGCAGTAGGGTAGGAGGTTATATTCTGGTGTCTGGGATGTGTGTTACAGCCACACATCTACCAGCACTCTCTGGCTCACCAAAAGGTCTTTGAGTACAAAGCCTACATGCTTGTCAGAAAGTTTGTATGATCACTGGCGTGTGTGTGTCTGTGTGTTCAGGCACGTAGGGATACACACTGACTTGCATATGGTTATGTCACATTGTTCGAGTGCATTTTGCCTTGTTCGAAAGTCTCAGTGAGAGTGTATATATCTGCCTTTAAAAATTGCATTGCCGCAGCATATAAATATTTATATATGTAACTGTCATAAATCTGTCAGCTTGGCAAATGTATGAGTCGCCAAGGTAACTTTGGGAGATTTTTATTGAAGAACTCATAAGCTGGAGTTGAGGAATGGCTGAAGGAAATGAGAATTAATGGCTACTCAACATCACTATCATAAAGTTAGTTATCCCAAGTTCCAGAAAATGAAACAGAGAGCATGTTGGTAACCACAGGTACAGTTTAAGTACACTGGACTTGCAAAAAAGCTTAATATTTTGACTAAAACTAAATCAGGGTATTAGGTCAGTGTACAACGTACTGCTGGGGAACCCTGGGCAGCCACACTTGAAAACCAAAGGCTGTTGTAATCCTGCACTACACTAGGAATGCTTCTGGAAGAGCTAGCAGAATTTTCAGTAGGTTTTTGAATGTGTGGCAGCTTACCAAAAAATCCATCAAACAGAAAATATCTCCTAATTGAAAGCTTACTTGCATGTAGACAAGCAATCTTTTGTGATTGTACCGTTTTTTAGAGGCAGTTGGTGATGAATTTAGCTTTGCTAAGTTTTGGTTAAAGGCAATGCAGTGATATTGCAGAGATGCTACCAGAAACTGAAAATACTTTTTCCTTAGGGCTTGTCTACACAGGAAGGTCTTTCCAGAGAAAGCTGGTGTCTTGCTCTCAGCTGGGGTAGAGTTAATTTTCTTCCTTGTGGTTGATATAGAGTTTCCTCTTGGATTTAGTATGAAAATAATGTTGATAACACACTGATGTTTCAGCTGTTTCTTACTAGTGCTCACTCTGATCAAGGACCTTTCAGCGTCCCAAACTCTGCCAGCAAGCAGGTGCACGAGAAAGTGGGAGGGAGCATGGCCAGGAGAGCTGACCCCAACTGGCCACAGGGTTTATCCATACCACAGGTTGTCATGCCCAGTATAGAAACTGTGGGGAAGGCGGGATGGGGGACTTGTATGGCTGGACATCAAAAGGCTAGTGGTTTGTTTTGGGGCTTTTTGTTTGTTTTGCTTTGTTTTGTTTTTGTTTGTTTGATTAAATTTTCTTTATCTCAAACCACAAGTTTTCTCACTTTTATTCTTTTGATCCTCTCCCCCACCCTGCTGGGTTTTGTGAATTTATAAGTGGCTGTATAGAGCTTATTGCTGACAGGTGTTATCCATGAGAGCTGGTCAGTGTTTTTTTCACCTGTGGCCCACTGGCCTCTTCTGGCTCACATAAAAACTGTTTCTTAAGGCTTAGTGTTCCTGAAAACTGACTTGATAAATAATAATAATAACAATAATAATAATAATATCAAAAATCCTTGTAGATTCCATAGGAGGAAATAAGAGACTTTTGTAAACTAAAAAAAACCTTAAAAAATTAAAATATGTGCTTACACTTCCAGTGCACTATCCCAAGAAGCACACCTTTAAAATCTGCCAACACAGCTGGTGTTGGGTTGTTCTACAGCACTGAATACAACAGCAAGCACACAGAACCATGGGCCTTGTTTGCATAGGAGATGGGTTGGTGAAAATTTGGACCAAATCCTCTAGGATTTGTAATTAGCACAGTGATATGCAAGACCGACTATGTGCACCCTGAGAGACTGTGCAGGGATTCACCTCTCCAAAAACACTGCAACATCTGGGGGAGACCTCTGCAGTGGTGCAGATACAGCTCCATGTAGTCAACTAATTTCCCTTCCATTATAATTATTATTATCATTATTATTATCATTATTATTACTACTATCATTACTTTTATAAGACATTCACTAGGACTCCTGTTTTCTGTCTCAAGATGAATTACTGTCTCACAGACATCCTTCATTTTTCATTTCAAGAACTACCTTAATTTGTTCATTTTTAGTACATATTCCTCTTGATGTCTTGACTTTGGGTAGCAAAACAGAAATCACGAAACTACATTGTTACCTCCCTATATATATATATTTATATGTATGTGTGTGTGTGTGTGTGTGTGTGCATTTGTAAGGACTTTAAGAGTACAACTGCCTGTCTCAAATACTGACAAGGCCACAGAAGGAAGTTGCCATAAGACAGCCACAGGGGAAACTTGAGGTGAGCACAGGAGGGGGGAATTTGTGACAGGAAGGTGTTAATTCCAGGCCTGGTGGACGCAAGATCTGCTTAGTACGTGATGGTTAACACACTGGACAATGATTCCCTCTGTGGCAAACTGTAGGAAAGGAAGCAGTGGTTCATTCCCATATCACCCCTAGTTATGGGAACAGCATCTGCGACCACCCTAAGGATACTTGGAATTTGGACTTTGTAAAGGTGGTATCCCCAGAAAAACAACTCCAGGATCCTCACCACCAAGAAGTTCATGGTGAAGAAGGACCAGGGGGATGTTGATCAGTCCATGGGTGGTGACTTTTCTGCCTTCTCTCTCTCTCTCCCTCCTCACCCCCTCCTCTCTTCTATTTCCTTCTATCTCTCTACCTCAGACTTATTGTTAAATAAAATCCGTGTAATTTACTTTGGCATGTGGTCTCATTTGCACCTTAATTTGGGCAAGGGCATCTTTCACTAACTGGATCATGGCAGCATTTGTATGTACAAGTGTACAGAGTTGTGACTGCGTGTACATCCACATTCATCCACTAGTATATGTACACACCCACACACAGAAAGAAGCATACTTCTACAAGTTTGAATCTAAGGAAAAAGCTTTGATGGGCTGGAGAGTTGTTTGTAGCTGGTGAGAACCTTCCCTGTGGTCAGGAGCAGGTAAGAAATCCAAGGATGCAGGAAATTGCCATTGTTTTCTCCCAGTAGTTTCCTGAGCTGTGGACAGGTCCAAACCCCAGGCAGTAAGTTTGCCTGTGGTGGCTGCTAAACAAAAACACAGCCATCAGGGACAGACAGCGGAGGAATGCCAGAAGTCTCTGGGATCATGATGCTGCTCTCCACCTGTGCTTGCAGGGAACAGACACCTTTCCTGCCGGCCTGGTCTGTCTGGCTGAGCAGAGCCTGCCTGCGTGGCACTGCTGTACAGGGCCTCACATGGGAATGGCTGGTCAGCAGAAGAGAAGAAATTCTAAGTTTGAAAGCAGCTTTCATCTTGATTTCCATGAAGTTAGGCTTGCTTACTATTTGTCAAACCTCTATCCTGTGCTTGCCTTCCTCATCAGTGACTGGCCTATCATAATCCGCATGTAACAGAGATTATCTTGCTAACTGGGGAGCACAGTAGAGTGGGGGGAAGGAAAGAGAAGATGTTTCTCGCCTGCCTTCTTCCCATCTCACATGCAAAGTTCTCCTATTTCTCTGTGATGAAAACAAAACCAAACCCCAGGCCCCACCACTGAAAAATCCAAGGATTCAAGTTTTCAGACGGCAGCTGAGCAGTGCAGCATTATATCAAGTTCGATTTACGGCATCCCAGAGTGCAGGACAATTCCTTAAAACACACTCACAGTCAGGAAAAGTGACTGTAATGCCATCTGGGCTTTCCATATTTTATTCTCTCTCTCTCTCTCTCATAAAATTGCCAGTTTGAGTTTGTTAAGTCAAAAATAATTTTTTTTCATTTCCAACTCAGCTCTGGCACACTCCCCTTAAGGATGGGTCATGCATTATCTAACTCTTACACCACCTTAGAAGAGAAAGATTCTGCCAAAAAAAAATGCAGTTTGATAGTTTTCATCCTTACACATTGTCTGTCACCTTGCAAACCTATGGAATTTCTTTCAGAAAGCAGTGTGAGGCTACATAAAATACTGCTTTGAATCTACTTCACCCAGAGAAAATTATTTTTACTAAAAGGCATACAAAAAGTAGAAGAATTGGAATTTCTTTTGCAGATATTTTAAAGTTGAGTTGCATAAACCTGCTATTTTAAATTTTTTTATATTATAAACAGCTCTCTACTGACTAGCTAAAAATGTTTAAACCTGAAAACTGTAAGACTATATCAAAGGTACACTGAAATATTTATTTTAATGTGCTGAAACAACATACAGCTGTTATACTAGCAGGGCTATGCATTGGGTCAATGCAAAGATTTTAACATATTTGCCTAATCACAAAAAATTAATACCAAGAAAAAATAACTCATTATTCCTTGCGTCTTGTAATGCTCCAGTGTGGAACCATGAGAGGAATGAGAAGGAATCAATGTTGCAGCCCAGTAGGGGAAAAAAAAAAAGTAATTTCTTAATTAAAAATTATGAATGTAACTTTTGTTGTCTAGAATTCCCCACAGAATAGCTCAGATCTTCCTCACTGTGTCTTCCAATAGCTACTTAGAAAGCTGGCCTCGACATCAGTACAATTATGATCTTGCTGGCTAGCTAAAGTGAAGCAAGAGGCGTCTCTTTGTGCATTGAGCCTTTAATTAAGCAATAATAAATGAGATCTACCCATAGTTCTGTGTGTCAGGCTTTGGCTTAGGAAATACAAAGACTGAGGAGCTGTGATTCATGTTCAAATATAATGCATGGTTAGGTAACATCCAAAGTGATCAGAGAGGGGAGCCAAGGTCCTGATATAACCCAACCATTCATCACTTATCAGCTCTAACCTCTTGACAATCAGAGCACCCCTCCCTCCTTTGGTAATAGGTTAATTAATTACCAATTTAGAACTAATCTTACAAATCAGCTGTTGCCCTTGATAAGAATTAATTGCAAATACTTTTTGGGGAGGAACATATTAAATGGACCTTTCTTTAAAAGAAAATATCATCAGGAAACAGATGAGGAGCAAGACTCCTTGAGTGGTTTCAGAGATAGGAGGATCTGAATCCTCTTCAGTGGGGATGTGGATGACAACAGAACTCATTAATTTTATTTATTGAGGAATTACCAAGATAGCGATAAAACCGTTCTAAGCTCATTTACAAGCCTCCATAGCCCACCCAAGTTCAAATCCCTCTGAAACAGACAGTTCACCCACCCCTCCTTCTGGTGAGGGATTTAAGTGCAACCTAGCTCCCTTTCTGCTGAAATTAGCCAAGATTTTTAATTACCAGAGGATGTGAACCTGATGGAGCGAGTCCAGAGAAAGCTACAAAGATGATCAGGATGGAACATCTCTCCTGTGAAGACTGATTGAGATTTGGGATTGGTCACCCCGGAGACCAGAAGGTTTACAGGGAGAACCTATAGAACCTTCCAGTACCTAAAGGGGACCTATAAGAGACCTGGAGAGGGGTTTTGACAAGGCCTTGATTGACAGGACAAGGTGGAATGGCTTCAAACTGATAGAGAGCAGGTTTAGATTAGATATTAGGAAGAAATTTTTCACTATTAGAGTAATGGGACACTGGAACAGGTTGCCCAGAGAAGTTGCGGATGTGCCATCTCTGGAAGCAATCAAGACCAGGCTGGATGAACAACCTGGTCTAGAAGAAGGTGTCCCTGCCCATGGCAAGGGGGTTGGAATGAGATTATCTTTAAGTTTCCTTCCAATCTAGATCACTCTATGAGTCTGTGATCTTGGGTAGGATTCCTGTCACTCAAGTTTACGTACCTGGAAGATGTGTAGGCTTCTCCTTTAATCAGTGGAAATCTCTTCAGCTTGTTCACATGATGAAATGTGAGTGTCCACTGCGGGGTGAGATGAACTGTGGTGTAAAATTCAGTCACTGGCCTGTTTACCTACCCACAGAATCTAAATCAGCCTTGGGTCACATGAAGATAAATTGTAGGTAGACCACTCTTTTTGGACAGCATTCAACTTGACCTTTTTACCATGTGTTAACTTTTTTTGCTGTGCTGGTGACATTAGAGGAAATAGAGGAAAACAGGCGCCTTCCAGGATGTCTGCTTTAGTATGGAAATCATCTTGCAAGTGCTAATTCTCCCTGTGGAACACAGAGGTTGTTTAGACATGTAGGTAATGTGGTGTCTACACTTGCTAAGATGAATCCCGGCCTAGATTGGCCCAATGCCAAATGTCTTTAAATAAATAACTTGGACAACTAATGTGCTTGAAAAAATACTTCTATTAGTCTGTTCCACTGTGTTGAGACTGAAGTCTCATCATTAACGACCACAGGCTTAGACTGATATTAGCACAAACCATGAAATACAATGTAATCAAGACAGTAGCTGATGTCAGACTGTATTACTGAGTTCCAGAGCCAGGTCTTAAAACTGCCAGCTTCTTCTAGCTTTCAGAGGCTTTGAAACTGGAGACCCAACCCATTTAAAAAACAGGTACCACCTATACAGATTTCAGTGATCTAGGTCTAAATTGTTCCAGAGTTGGAAGGGCTTTTCACAAGTAGAGTAGTCGTCTCTAATAAGAATTCAACCTCCCTGGACCTCCTGATGTTTATCCATTACTAGAAAAATATATGCTTCATTTCCCATTCCCATTAACATGGATAGCTGTGGCAAAGGTGCCTGAGAACCAGCAGGTTTATAGATCTGTAGCCGTATGAATTATCAGCAAGATGCTTCAAAGCCACTGGAGTCCGATATTTACATCTCCTGCACAGAGCCATCATGAAGTCTATGCATCACTTGAGTCCTACCTAAGCACTCAGCTGGGCTCTGCTCCCTCCTATCCTGTGCTGCAATGAGATCAACCCAAACTGTTGTAACCATCAGCAATGCCTGGTTCAAATTTTCAGAAAGAAAAAAAAAAAATTGAAGATTGGTTCTTTTTTTATGGTTGAGAGTTTGAGTATTTCTTAGGACAACTAACTAAATAAAAAGAGTGGCATATAGCAAAGTCTTATACCTCAATATTATATTCTCTCATTGGGTAATTATGTTCTGATTTTTCCTTCCATCACATTTTGGTGTTTTGTTGGTCAGAAAGAACTGAAAATACTTGCAAGAAAAATCTGACTAAAAAGAAAATCCCTCAACTTTTGCAGAGAAAATTGAAAAGAAAGTAAAAATGTCAACAAAATAATACCCCTCTCTTCTATAATTTGAAATTAATAATTATTCAATAATTGTAAAACAGGACATATTGGGTGAATGTCACTAGAAAATTACTTTTTGTTTTGAAATTGTTGTTCATAACTAAACTACAATTTAGTTCATAGTATGAACTCAAACTCATTTATAGTATGATGAAAAGAAAACTAAACAGTTTAAACTCATGGTTTTAAAATATATTCACCTGATCCTGTCTGATTTTTGAAAATGTTTATTTGCCACATTTTCCCAATTTGACTTTTTATCACAATTGGAACAAAAATATTAAATAAAAGGAATATCAAAAACTCTTCTCCAGGGGAAAAAACCCCCATTTCCCTCCCAACTCTGATGTGCCGTTTCCCAGTGTCAGATATATGATTAGAACAATATTATTTATCCATTCTGCTGCTAATGAAGATTCTCCTTTATGTCAGTGGTAGGGGATGGTGTTTGTGCTGCAGGAAACCTATTTTTTGAGGCTCCCTGTAACCATGAATCTAAGTAGCCACAGCAAGAAGAGTAAGAAACACCAGGAAGTCACAGACACCAACAGGTCTGTTGCAAGAGCATTTGCTGCTACGAATATGAATAGCACTGTTTCCATTACTAACTGCAGCATGGCTCCCAAAATGTTTTCCCTGGAGCCATGCAAACCTGTTGTTGCAAGCAAAATGAATGTAAACTACGTTTCTCTAGGTGGTGGTGTTTGCTTTTTTTTTTTTTTAACTTGATCAACTCATGGGGCTGAAATTTGGCTGCTATATGTTTAGAGATTTCTGAGATTTTTGATATATATATACATGTAAAAAAAAAGTAGGTCTCTGATCCAAGAAAACCTTCTATTAGTTCTTGGGCAAGATTCAGAGTTTTGTTTCATATTGGGAAAACTCTGCTGGTGAAAGCCAACATCTTTATGAGTCTCAGAGCAAACGGATGTGAAATTAAAAAAAGAGATTTTTTTTATTTTTATCTATGAACCTGTCCAAAACTGGAACATAGCCTTCTCTGAGTAGAATCCCTAGAGATTCACAGTCCCTACTAACCCTTCAGCCCTGCATTCCTCACCAAATAGATGTCATACATCATTTCTGAAACTCAGACTGCAAATGGGAGCATTTCCTAGAGGCAGGAGTAAATGATTCCCCTGATATCTCTTTCTCATATATGGCATTCCACCACCTATTGTCCACTCCGTATGCTTCCTTCTCCCTGGTAATACCCCCAAGAGATGGCTGATGTCCCCCAAAATAACCAGAGAATGCATCTTTAATTGGGTCCAGAAGAAACTTTATTACCCTGTAGCTAGCTTCTTTGGTTTTTTCTATAACAAATTATCCTAATGATCTGACCCAGGACCAGATGTTAATTGCAATGGAAAGTAATCAATTTCCTTTACTGAGCATGAACTCATTTGCAAGGTTAGTCAGTGAGCAGATATGGAGTTCTTAATGAGGCAAGAACCTAGCAGACCTTCTGGGTTCCTTGTGTCAATTCCAGGTTTACTGCATTGCACCCATTTTCACTCAACCCTTCTTTAGCCAGGGCACCCTATAAAAAAAAAAAAAACAAAAATCCCCTGCAATCTGTCTCTGATCACTTGGTAAGGGATGGAAAAAAAATAATAATGCAACAACCACAGCCATCTGAGAGCAGTAGATTCTGAGAGACAAAATCACCCTCTGTATATATAAAAATAAAAATAATAAATATGTAAATCACACGGGAAATTATGGCTAACGGCATGTTGTTTAATAGAGGGTATTATTATAAATATGGGAGATGCTCAAACAACAAATTAAGCCTGCAGTATGCCGCAAAGGAGCTCAGAGGACGCAACCTAAATTCTAACTTGGCTGCTGTCTTTGGTGCTTCTGCGCTTTTGTCTGGGTTTTATATTACCACTGAGCAAAGCTTTAAGAGGGAAAGGTTGGGCCATCAGAGTGATAAAAATATAAAGAGGGGAAGGCGATAGTAGAAGGAGGTATTTAATCTTCCAGTGAACTTCTCAGAACATGGTTTAGCAAGAAAAAGAGCTTTTGGTGGGATTGGATGGGAAGAGTATTTTCCATCCTGGGGAGGATAAGAGGTTGTATGTTCAGCAGCCACCAGGATAGCTGCAACAGTGCAACCTCTGGTGTATTTGCACCAGTGGAGCTGAAAATTGGCGTAAACACCATTGTTGTGAAGAGCAATTTAGGCTGTCTACCTAGGGGTTGTCTACCTAGTGCGGCAACTGCTGCTACTGCTGCTTATAGTGAGTCTCTAGCCTGCCCCTGCTCTGTGAAACAATGTTCTTAAGTTTTTATTTATTTTTTTTTAATTTAAGAGAGGATAGCCTTCCTGTCCAGCTCTCTCTAAATTTCTAATTCTAAAGCAAACCCTCCTGCTTTTCAGCCCGATTTTTGGTGTTAAAATCCCATATCCACCATTTTATGTGTGAAAGTGGGCCATAAATTTAAATCAAGGCCTCTTACAAGCAAACTTGGTTTTAAAATATTTAAGAATTAGCCCCACAAGACTGAACCTCATATTTCTGTTAATCAGTAAACCTTAGCTACGAAATCAAATAGTTTTTTCTCACGGGGTAATGTTCTACAAAATCCTCCAAGGTATACCAGCTATCAGAACAGTCTCTATCCCAAGGATATATGTGAACAAGAAGAAGAAAAGGATGCTACCAGGTGAGTGGTAACAATGCCTGGGACAATCATTCACTTGCAGAAGAAAGTGTCTCACACCTACAGTGCCAGTCCAAATGATTCTTGGAATTCACATTTTTGGGACTGGCAGCACCACTCCTGGGAGATGACCAAGTGAAAGCAGACATGAGGGCAATGTGCTATGGAGGCAGTGGAGGCAGGAGAGCAAGAGAAATCTAAGGGAAGAATGATTAATCGAAGAGAAGGAAGGGGAAAAAACCAACTCCATAATATATTTTTATACATATCTGTTATAGCATCTAATTGCAAAACTGAAATCTCAGTGGCCCCCAGTGGAGTTACATGAAGCACTAGTAATTTTCAGTGCATTCAGCTAGAAAGGGGTATTGAAAGGTACATTCTGCACCTGTCTACATCAATAAATAGTGGTTCAGTAAGAGATTTTCTCAATGATGAGGTCACCCCCATGTTGTGCCTATATTAGACACCCCTTCAAAGTGCACACTTCAGGTTGTTCTGCTGCATCAAGAACAGGGTTCAACAAAGCCTGTATCTCCCCAATTTGTTTGAGGTGAACACAGATCCTGGAGGTGAGGGGGTGAGCCATGAGAGAGGAGGAAAACCTGCTTTTCACTGCTGTCTCACGTGTACTTTCGGGGACAAAATCTGAGCAGGGTATTTAACATGGGGTGTCTGTCCCACCAAATTGAGTAAATTGGGAAGGATGCTTATAGAGGAAAATGTATCACCACTCTGACTGAGAAGAACAAGTGTACATCAGCTCTGCTCACAGCTCTGTGTATGCCCTGGAGTCATCTGAACTCTTGCAGCAGGAGAAAACTTACTTTAGTAAAGTCCTTTCCTAGCAGCCTTTCAAGTGTTCATCTGGCCTGTTTGAAGTTGAAGTGGAAATCAGAGGATCAAGTGACTGTCACTGAATTTTTGAGAAGATGGGCCTGACAGCTACTTGTGGTGTTGGGCAGCTGAAGAATTTGGACCATCATGCTGAGGAGGCAGCTTTGGATGCAGACAGATCCAGCCCTTGATTCCCCTATGCCCCTCTCTGGCTGCAACAGGGGAGAGAAAATTGCCCCTGGGGCTATCAGGTACAGAGCTGCTTTCACCAAATTAATAACTGCAGTGAACACCTCAAACCTCTTCACCTGGAGTCTGACCTCCTCTGCTCACAACTCTGCAAGCCCAGAGCCCGTTCATCTGCCTGTCAGACGCCAGCACAGATATCTGCATGAGTAATCACTGCAGATCCAAAACACTGCATGTGACTTAAATGACACTTTCTCCCTTGCTTCTCCTCTCCCCATCTCACCCAAAATAAAAATGACACGACTATTTTCATCTGCTCCCCAAAAGAGATATCCAAAAGCACTTTCCTGTCTACTTATCACCTCTCCTTTCTCCTCAGACTCGGTCTGTGCACCAAGGAAGAGATGCTTTTTTTCTGGACATTCAGAAAAACATGCTGTCACTTTTGTCAGGTTGCTTACAAAAAACTTTTCAGCAGAGAATGTTGAGTGTTACCAGGGAATGCACTAAGTCATTAAAATAAATCTGCAAAGAAACTGCAGGAAGTATCCCAGGTTCATAACCTGTACCATGAGCCCCAGACCCCACACAAACATATTTTCTTGTTCCACAGAGGGTCAGCTTTGGACAGGGTCAGACAAATTGAGCCAGGCTTATTAGCCTGGGCTCCCAGCCAGCGTGCTGGAGCTCGTGGCAGGGTGCAGAGGCAAGGTGTGGGTGGTGCAGGAGGTGGGAAAGTGCAGATAGCATGGGAAGAGGGAGTGAGAGGCAGTGAGAGGAACCTGGGGCACAGAGTGAGAACGCAGAGGGTGCTCAGGCAGTGAGGAGGAGAAGCACACAAGGAGATGGGGTCAGAACCAAAGCAGAGGGAGCACATGGAGGAAGAAGAGATGGCAGCAAAGCGTGGATGGGGAGAGTGCCATGATGCTGGCTTTAGTCACCCACTCCACTGACAGCCAGCGTGCTGGTGTCCCCCCCAGACACAGCACTTAGCCAATTGTGCAGTGCTGTATGTGGGGAAAAAGAAACTTCTTCCTGACCCCTGCAGGCAATCAGTTTATGCCCTGAAGCATGAGATTTGATTAGCCTCATTATCTCAGCTTACATAACTGTAAATGTTATTAATGGTAATAAAATTATCTAGCCTGTTTTAATAATACAGCCACAGTATTTGTCTCGATGACCTCCTGTGGCTGTAAATCCCACAGGGGACTGGCACATAGCATAGTGGTTCTTTTTATTTATTCTAAATTTACCAGCCATTAATTTCACCAAGTCACCCCTTGTTCTCCCATTATGGGACAGAGTGAGAAGAAGCTGATTATGTCTCAGTGCACCTTTCCTAATGCCAAGAACAAGTAACTCCAAGTCTGACTAATAAATTTGGAAGTAGACACCACCAGGCCTTCAAGACTTGGGATTAATCCTCTGTCCCTCACTGTCAACTAACGTATTCCCATGATATCATGGGACTTGGCCTAAACTCCTTAAAACTCACCACGCAATTAAGGATATTTAGTATCCTGAATGTGAACTCATCAATTACCTGAAGACTGAGATACAAGTTTGGCTTCTAAGTGTCCCACAGCAGCAAAACTTCCCTGATCTCTGCAGAGAGCCCTTCCCAAGGGAGAAGCAGCAGCACCACTTCAGATTTCAGCCATAGTATCTTATTCCAGCTCTGATGTTCTGCTTTCTGCTTTGCAGGAGCAACCAAACCATAGTGCAAATCTCCCTCTCCCAGTGGGTGATGTTTCCCCCAGAACTCTTCCCCCAACAGGTTCTTAGGGAGTGCTCAAGAGAGGAAAAGCTGGAGATGGCTACAAACTCTTCCTTATTTGATGTATGCTTGCTTACTATGAGAGATGAAGGAAACTCCTGCCTTGTCTCATCTCATGCTGAGAAATAGCTGGACAAATCAAATAAAGAACTAGAGAATAACATGTTCCTTGTCTTGCCTGCAGCAGACTGTACCTGTCTATATAATTTTTACAGAAATGCTGAGAATCTGTTCCTGTACTCACACTTTTAAATATAAAGGATGGTATTATGGGACAAAGTTAGGGATAATTTTGAGAAGAGAGGAGTAATAAAGAGTTACTATTCTATTGTGCTTCCCTGTACAGTGTTGCAGTGTTCTCACACAGGATGTGGGGGGAAATCATAACTTCAGAGTCTTCTTTTGGGAGCAAAGATACAATGAGATAATTCAGATTATTCAGGTTGTTTTTTTTTTTAAACTAGGTTCTGCCAGCTTGATAAAAATACCCAACGTAAACATTTGCTCATTGTCACAAATGAGGCTGTCCCTAAGTGACTAAATCAAAATGAGCCTGGCTGAAAACAAACAGTAAGGTCAACAGGGAGGCTGTGCGGTAGGTTGGCCCAACATAATTCACATCTTAGCTTAAACCCTTCCATTTCTTGCTTCTCCATTTGGAGAAACCATTTGTAGAGCCCTGCTGATTCAAATGAGAAACCAGGGTGAGGTATTGCTGCAGTTTGTAGGAAATTCTTCAGAAACAATGCCAGGGGCAGGGGAGCAGCAGTGGGGTGAAGGATGAATTTACTCTGCACACCGTGACTGCAGCATTTGCACAGAGGGTGCCATCCCATGGGCTGTTGTGTGCTATTTTCTCCTGAGGACACTACTGGTTTTCATCAACAAATGGTGTGCAAGAGCCAGACCTGTTGTAACGAAATGACACCTGAGACTACTACACGCTCTTTGTAGTTTTGGGAGGAGGGAGTTTAGGCTCCTGCTGAGGCCATGGCTGCTACTATTGCCAAAGGGCTGCCTCCCTTTCACCTGTTCAGCCAACAACTCTTTAATGCCAGAGCTGAGTCCAGCCAGTGTCCTCAGACCAGGCAGAAGGGGGGCCCCAGTTCCTCAGTAAAAGCAGCGAGGGACAGGACAGGTCCCACAGACCCCATCAGCTTTCAGAGCAAAGGTGGGTCTGGGTTAGCCTTTTGGAGAGCCAGCATCCTCCAGGCCTTCCTTGTGCAAATGCTGCTCCTCAGTACCACCACGGCAGCTCAGATCTGTGTAGATAAGCTCTCCACACTGAAGGCAGAGCTGAATTCCCAGTCCACAGCATTGACCTACTAGTTAAGCACTGCAGTGCCGTTTGCTGGATTCCCAGTGCAAACATATGCTTTCAAACACAAATTGGGATTTTTCTAACAGATTAAAGCTGTTTTCCTTCCCTGGAAAACAG
>NW_008246062.1:2629386-2638897 GCF_000691975.1 Corvus brachyrhynchos
TGCAGACCAACTCCACGTCTGGTGCCTTCCTCCCACCGATTTCCCTCAGGTCAGAAGAACTCTGTCATCAATCCACCACTGAGACTTATTTCCAAAGATCAGCACTGACCCAGAAGTCACTTGGCACTGCACCATCAGAACAGCATGTGCCGGCGCTGCTGAGAGGAGAATCTCACAGAGACCGGATTCAGGATGTCGGGCCGTCTGCTAAGCACTTGTCAGGTTCCCATATTTCAGAAAGAAGTCTTTATGTGGCTGACCTGGTGACTGGAGGATGTATTTATAAAACAACACGCAAGGGTCAGGCTGGTTGACCCCGTCGTAACACTCTGCGTTGCTGAGCAGGAGGGACTGGGCTGATTCCCAGTGCTCACTGTTCTCACCCAGAGGCAGGAGCAGGGCAGGAGATGGATGCTCAGAGCTTGGAGATGGGGATGGGAAGGCAAAGACAGTCAGAGTTGGGGATGTGCTGTGGGATGAATGGCTATAAGGAGACTGGAGAGAGATGCTTGTGAGATACCAGATGACTTCTTCACCTGCTTGTGGATGGGGCGCCCTGGGGCTATGTGGAGAGGAAGGACCTACACGTCAGTGTTGATATGAGGTAGGGACTAGGTAAAAAGGATTACTCAGCCTAAGAGCTGTCACTAGAAGCCCTACACAGCACAAGGTCATCTTTCCTGCTCTGGGACTTCCACTGCCACTCAGTGGACTACATCAGACACCTCCATCTGATAGAAGAAAGCCCAAGGAAAAGGGAGAAGCAACAACACTGTGCTGTAAATTTACTTGGTCCAGGAAGCAGTAGGGCAGTGCCCACATGAAGGACAGTTTTGAGCATAAGTCAAAAAGTAGCTTAGATTTTGTGAAAGGAAGAAGAATAGAGCTCTATGCTACAGCTTAAAGAGGACTTTCCTAAAAGAGTAGACATTGCACAGGGATACCTTGGCATGGAGAAACCAGTCCTTCTACCTATCCCTTAGAAAGGGATGGCTGCACCCAGCTCATAATCTCCCAAGGCAATGTAATCCTTGCAAAGGAGGAAGTCTTCTCCACATAAACATCAAGTACAATCAGCAGACATCACTCATACAACCTCTGCGGTCAGAGCCTGGACAAAGTGAAATATTTTTCATCACAGACCAGATACATCCCTTGGTGCCTGCCCGCTTAGAAAACACAGAGCTTTCCCAAATCTGGGCCACTGGATTGCATCCTGCATGGAGGTGTGGGACAGCTGATCCCACAATCAGAGCAGGGCAGATAGAGAAAAGTGCTCAGCTTTGGACACATAGGTGCCAGCCATAAAGGAAACTTGTGACACGATGTGACCACTCTGACTGTGCTATCTGAGAGTGTTCCTTTTCACTGCATACAGGGAATCCATGACACAGAGCATCAGTGCTGACTTCATCAGTGTTTGCTGGTGTCCCTAAGCAGTCAAGCACCAAACAAAAGTGTTTATTCAACCATTATCGTGGGTGCAGATCTGAAATTTGAATCACAGCTTTTCTCTGCGGTTGGTCAGAGAATGACACACGCTGTTATGGCCCTGTCTTCCAGGGTGAACTAAACACATTTTAGTGGTGATATTTCCAGTTGTCATGCTCACAACTCTGAATTTTGAATCCTCTGAATGCTGTTAAATCCTCAAGGGCTTAAACATTCAGAAGAAGGGAAAAGGCCACTAATGGGAGATGGAGAAAGAATTAAAAGGAGACACAACATAATGCATAGCTAAACACAAGCACACACAGACATTGGCAATCAACTGAGTCCTACTTTGAATGAAATCACTCTGGGAAGAACAATTCCTTTCACTCCAGGAAATACTGGGTGAATTTCTCCAGCCCATGTTATGTAGGTCAAAGCAGATTATTGCAGTAGTCCTCAGGGCTTTAACATCTATGAATATACCCAGCTGATTGCTGAGCAGGCCTGTGGAGTGGCTTGGTGTAATGTGTGCTGATACTGTTCAGACACAGAGGATGGGTACATGCCTGAGCTAAGAGACTGCATTTTTTCAGGCGTAACCCACAATTTTCCATGCTGAGATGCTGTATTCTCATGACAGCCTTTACTTACCTTCCCAGCCTTCACTCTGGCTTCTGTACAGTCTGGGAAAGGGATACAAGACTTCAGTGTCAATGTAGATCCATGAGACAGCACTTCTTGGCAGCAGCAGCCAAACATTTTTCCTACCCTTTTCTCAGGGTGGCACTGGTGCTTGTCTGACACCACCCGGGTCCCACACCAGACCTGGTCAGCTGCATGAGCTGGTTCACCTCAGGAACTCTTCAGGAGCTGGAATCAATGAACCTTGTGGGTCCCTTCCAGCTCCGGATATTCTCTGATTCTATGATTGTGATAAAACCCTCAAGCCTGATGAGTGCTACGCTGGTGCAGCAGAGAGAGCATAAACAGGCAGATGAGGGCAGGGGATGACATTGCCCCTCCCTGTGGCAGCTTGCCATTGGAGCTATTTACTGATATTACCAAAACATGTCCTTCGCTGTCCTGTCTTTGGAGCTGTGGTGATTGATATGGGGCTGACTTCAGACACCGCTCCCCTCTAACCCAGCGAAGTGCCTCACCAGTGATGGCAGAAGGGCTGAAGATGCTTCCTTTCCCAGTGTCTTGACAGAGGATGGCTCCAGCAGGAACCAGACCTGGCATCTGTTGCATGTTGCGTTAGGACCCCGGGCTGTGAGCTGTAGCAGCATGGAGCAGACATGCCTTCTGCTCCACTGCCTTGTCTGTGGGGAGCAGCAGACGCCGGGGAGAGGGGGAGAGAGGCACTGCTATGGATTCGTTATCATAAAACACCAGGAGCCTGGAGTCAGGGCATGGGCCAGGTCTGGAGACATTTTAATCTGCACTATCCTAAGCATGCTTCCAGCTAATTTTCGGTGTCCTCTTCCCCCTCTTCCCCCTGCACATAAGGGCTGAGTTTTCAGATCCTCAGTATTTATCCCACGGTACAGGTAAAACCAACATTAATTCTTTGCTCTCCCATCTCACAATTTCTATTTCAGCACCTCTCAGTATCTTGGGAGACAGCCCTTATACTCTGAGCTTAGCCCACAGCTAAATCCTCAGAGGTGGCTGTTTCCACTCTTCCTATGCCCATTGCTCTAAGAAAATATAATAAGAAAAAATAAAAAGATGCCCACATTAGTATACAGAGAGAGGCAACTTATACAGGGTATTAGGCATGCAGAACAAATGAGAGTACAGGAAGAGAAGAGTGAATGGTGAATGTTTATGGAATAAGTTAACAACTGGGAATGATGTTGCATTTTCCATGCAAGCAGACAGACAGATATAACATGGTCCCGATAGGGAAGAATAAATCCCTGTAGTTTGTGGCCTACTTTCAGCTTCATTAATGGAATAAAGGCCAGGAGGCATGATGTCATGAAATTAGCTTCCTAATTAAACATTGCCTTTGCCTCTCTTCCCCTCCCCTCTCTGGATGAAGTCAGTGGCTTTTCTGGCTCAAAGTGCTTGCTATTTGTCAAAGATTGAAGCTCCTTCTGAGCAGGGTCTCATCTCTTTACATGTCTTTACCAACAGCTCACAACAGCATGACCTACAGTTTGAAGCCCAGAGACTGGAACCCTGGCTTCTCAGGACTCCTAGAAAGCCCAAGGACTCCTCAGACATACCCAAGTTCTTTCACACACCTGCCCATGCAACTTTCTCCAAGAACCTCTGAAGGAATGTGCTATGCATAGCTATTAAGGATCTTGAAGCAAATTTGCTGGCTGGAACCATTCAATGAACAAGTTCTTGCTCTGAATTTGCTCTTGCATCTCAACTTTTCACATAAAGAAAGGTCAGAGCACTCACTGTAACTTTGGACTGTTCAACCCAACTGAGTGATGAGCCTGCCTTGCTAGGTAGCAGGAGATTGAGTCTTTGTTGTCCTGTCCTCCCCTTACTAACCCATGTCCATCGTTGGTGAAGAACCAGCCTGATGGTGTGATATAGAAATAGATTAAAAATCCTTCCTTCCTTCCTTCCTAGACATGTACAAAGATATTGGGAAGCTGAGTCTCCGCCTCATAAAAAGTCACCAGAATCAGGTTGTACACATCATCTCCAACCCTGTCTGAGAGCAGTGAAAAAGTAAACCCAGAAGAGGTTCTGCTAAGAAGGAGGGAAAGATTTTACCTTTCCTAATTTTGCAATCTGTTAATTAGTAAAACCATCTCCACAGTTTGTTCTTAAGGTAGGCAACTCATACACAGAAGAAAAAATAATATTTCCCCCAATTCTATAATAAAATAGTTTACAATAGTAACTCCAGAAAAAGACCAAAGTTCATTGCTATCATAAAAAAATTGGACAGAGGCTTCCAAACTAATCCAAAATTTGTGGCAGACTTGTAGGTCCTTGTAATGTAATATCTTTAGACTAAATCCTTGTAATAGTTATAACCACAAGCAAACCATACCTCTCCTAAGTTTCTGTGCATCCACCACTGGCCTGAACAAGTTTTTTACTCTTTTCTGAATCTACAGTATGGGGAGTGCACTGACCTTTCTCCCACAAAATGTCCATAGCCTTACTTTGTCCATTCAGCTAAAAATGCTGCAAATACAGTATGGCCATGAATAATAGAGAGCCCAAAAGTAGATGTTGCCAAGAATGGGTGACTCAGGAAGTGGTTCAGACATATGCATGAGAACATTTAGCCCTGCAATTCATCAAATGTGGAAGTGTTGCTCATATTTATCATTTTTATTCCAACACCAAAGCAGAATCTACTATGTTTATTTAAGAAGTTACAGCTTCTGCATTTCTAGCTTCTTGAAGATGAGCACACCCCAGCGTGAGGTCACTATCCCATTCTCCTTTCTTTCTTCACTCAGGTGGTGTGATGGAAGGTGTACTGATACATCTCTGTGTTATGGCTGGGGGTGTGGGGCAGGAGTGGAGTGGAGTTTCAGGTGGGACAAGGCTCTAGTTTGCTCATCTTAATCCCCATATATAGACCCCACAGGCACTGGAACCACCCCATCTTCTAATTTATCACCTATGGGCTGCCTACTACCCTTTAAATTCCACGTGTAAAAATGTGGCGATTCAGAGATTAACTGAACTGCCCTGAAAAGGTACATCATTAGAGTGTGGCTGATATTCAGGCACTCAAATTCCCTCAGGCCCAGCTGTCCACCCCCACTTCATGAACTGCACTAGTACTGACAAAGTGAGACACCAAGCAAGAGGGATGCACAAAAGGTCGTGAAAGGAAGGGGTGATGGGGCTGTGTGCCAGTGATATAAAACATGATCTATACTGTTAACCCCAAAGCAAACATCCTCTCTACCCTGCACTTCTCCTCCTCTCTCCCCTTTCCTGCTCTGCCATACAAGTCCCAGTGTGATACTACTACAGGGCATCCCTGTAATGTATGTTAAGTAAGTGTGTGTCTCCGGGTGCGCTTGTCTCCCATCGAGATGGAGTTATTTTCTCTCACTCGGCATCTTTTGTGCAGGTGTATGCTTTACAAACAGAAAAATCAGCACTCTGCAAAAGTGTTTCTGTTAACATTTATCACCCCTTCCCTTAGTCATCACCACAGCAGCCCTCTCGGGGGAATGGGAATGCTAATTCAAGGGAAGATGTAATGCCAGGCCATTGGGAGCCCTGGATTAGAACAAAAACATGAAAGAGAGAAGGAGGAAAAAAGAGAGAGACAGGAAGGAAGAAAGAGTCCTAAAGACAGAGGCAGAGAAGGAGTTGAAGTCTCATTCCCTTTTATTGCAGCCCCATGCTTTTTAATTGTTCCGCCTGAGTAAATCCTTCCTCTGTGATCCTGTTGTTAATGAAAAAGTCCATTGCGGTCACTCTGATGGCTTTAAGCTTATGCTTGTACAATGGTTTCTTGAATCCCAGAGCTGTTAATATATCTGGAGTGGAGCAGCTGCAGGGCAATCTATTTCTATGATAATGTGTATATAGAGGTTTCTATCTTTTTTTTTTCTTTTTTTGGGATGGGGGGAAGGGAAGACAAGAGTGATTCCTAACTGTTATCCTCCTTTGCCTCCTTCACCTCTGATCTTTCCTCTAAATATTTCTAGATGGTTTACCCAGAGCCCCAGGTATTACTATACAACTTCAGTTGTGATAGGCCACTGTTAAGGGCTGAGACATTATCTATAACTGGGTGGTATAAAGCTCACTGTTGCCAGTGTGAAATCATAAGTGTACAATGGTTAATCTGTATTAAGGACTATGCTGGTAAAATGAAAATCCCAAGATATCTCAAAGTGCTTTCGAACTGCAGCAAAACCTCTGGTTCTGAATTCCAGGAGCAAAATGATTTCACCCTCTGAGTGTTCCCATGGTACATAGGGATTGAAATTGAAATCTGGAGTTTCACCCTATAAAATTGTAAAATGTTACTAATATGAAACCAAATAATTTTGCAGACTCTGTCCAAAACTGACAGTACTTAGGTATCTCTGTTATAATACCACATGGAAACCTATTATAATTTATGCCTATGTAGTTAAATTTAGTGCTTATTTCCCTGCCACACAGGTTGATCAAAAATTATGTTCTCTTTTTCCCTCCATTCCTCTTTCTAATGAAAGTTTTGAAAATTGACATGAAATAAGTAGCTGAAATCTCCTAAAATGTGTCAGCTGCTCCTGAAAAGGCAACAAACCTTCAGCTCCATCCATCAACTTCTCCCTTTAAAAAGTCAAACACATTTTTGATGGAAAAAAATTAGCTACAGTTTTCTAGTACACAATATTCCTATTTTTAGCAAGAAGCGTAGTAGAGTGAGGATTGCCCTACAAAGCTAAGCATGACGTGTAAAAAAAATCAGCACATTGAGACACAGAACTTTGCTGTATTATTTGTAGAGATCTGTTTGATCTAATTTGTATTAAAAAGCAGAGACTCTCTTCAATTATATTCAGCAAAAGCGCATTCAACTTGCAGACACACAATATCTTAAAATTCTGTTGAAAACAGAGAGCCCTTTGCAGGCAGTGAAGATGTCAACTCATCCTCTTTTTACTTTTTAATATTGTCCAAATCCAAATTATCCAAACCTCAAACCTTATAAGTGTTGGCCTCACAATCTTAAACTCGGTGAAGGGTGTGGCCAAAACACAGCAAAAAATCAAGCTGTTTCCTTTTTTGTTCTTTGGCATACTATGAAATGGATGATTGCTCTAACTTTCCCCTACCCCCTGTAATTATTTAGAAGATACTGTCACAGAAAGGTCAGATAGCAGAAAGCTTGACTCAGTCTCTCATAGACATACGTTTGGGGCTAAAAAGGGCAATGGCACTTCACATATGTTCACTGAAGAAAAGAACATTTGGAGATCTTACTCAAAGGGTTTTGTGATACAAAAAAAAGTTGTATTCACTATTAAAAAAACCCCATGTAGCAATATATATTTTTATTTTCTTCCCCTCTACTTACATATGATAAGGCAAATATTCTTCTAGTAAAGCAAGGAAAATGAAAAATTCAATGACCAGCTTCCGGCAACTATGCATTTTTTCAACCTAAAGACAACACTGTGTCAGTGAAAGGTCTTGTTTGAGAAGCTGGAGACCTGAAGATTTACATTTTTAGGCAGTGTAAAATAGATGGCTGATAAGAACAACTTAGAAAATGAAGGGAAAATTTAATCTGAAGCTTATTCAAATACTCGACCTCTATTTAATCGCAGCCCAGCTAAGATCCTTAAGAGTGCTCTACCTGTCCGGTTGTTGCAGGTTATACTCTGCTAATCATTCCCCATATTGAATTAAGTTGACACTGTATCTGCAATTTTAAAAAAAGTGACGTTGCAAGGAAGCAAGAGGCTCTTATTCAACAAAAACAAGCAGTGATTCATTTGTAATCTTTTGTATCAGGCACACCACCTTTACTGTAGTGAGATGTGCTTCTCAGTCAAGCTTCTGTTGACATGTTTTGACAAAATTCCTTTCTTCAGGTTGTTTGCTTGATCCTAGAGAACAAAAGATAGAGCCCTGCTGCTTTATACATTGTATGAGCTCCTAATAAGGAACGTGGTCTTTTCCCTGGAGGACTTAAACTAAAAGAGACATGACAGAGAATAGGAACAGCAAAAAAAGCAAAGACAAAAGTTGAAGGGCATAATTTTCAGAGAAGGCTTGGATACTAGAAACTTTCAAGGCCAGTTTTTTGATTGTCTGGAAGAGGACAGAGGAATCTGGTGCAAATGCCAGTTCTGGATAAGGGGACAGGACAGCTGGGTTTGCTGCTGTGTGGACATATCTCCTGGCTCCAAATGAGCTCAGCCATTTGTACCTCAGAGCCCCCTCTGGTGCAGACATTGCTTGGAAATCACTCCCAACCTCTGGAGTCACTTTGCGCCTTTTGGAAATCTTTTTAAAAAACTAATGCACAAAGCTGGGTATGAATTTTTGCAAATGAAACCAGGGATGGTGAATGGTGTTGGATAGGACTGAGCTGCCACACACACTGCAGGCTTGGGGCTCTATTTGCAGCTCAGGTAGCTTTCTCCAGAGGTCAGGTTTTCTGTTTTCTAACAAAGGTACAAAAATTCACTTCTAGAGTCACCACTGGTGACCATAGAGTTTTGATTTCAATGACATCAAAACAAAAATGATAAAATGATCATGGATCAACTAAGACTAATATATCTGGCTAGTTTAAGGGCCAGGTCTTGGCACCCTAGCTGGATCAGATGGTTTGGAAAAAATATTTGTATTGTTAACCTACTTCTGTATGAGCCTTGAGTTGAAATGGTGATGCTTCCAGGAAATATGCAGCTGTGTACAAGGAGAACAACCACTAACTCAAGCCCAGATAGTGATATCCAGCCAACTGAGCCAGTCTGTTTCCTCTCCCAGAAAAAAAAATACAAAATGTGTTGACTTGATGTCTTGGGGAGAAGAGAAAAACAAAAAAGATATTTACCAAAAAAAAAAAAAAAAAAAAAAAAAAAAAATCAAAAACAGCTGAACCAAAAAAAGCCCCCAAAAAATGCAAAAGGAAGCTGGACTCACACCAACTGAGCCTTTACAAAGACCAGGCTTGGCCTCAGCCTTGCTGCAAGACAGAGATGAATGGAACAACTCTCTCTCCAGAGAGCCCTACCAGCACATATCACAATGGTACCAGCTGAACTGCAGATGCTTTGTAGCAGGTTGCCTTTAAGGACATGGGAAAACAGCCCACTGCCTTATTGAGCTATTACCTCCTATACAAACATTACATTTACTATCCACATCCCTACCAGAGGCACTGCAGTTTCATTCTGGCTGCCAGGTACAATGGCTGCTGCTCCCCTCTAGAGCCTTTTCGATTTCTCTGCTCCCCTGTCTCCTCGTCCCTGCTGTCCTCAGGAAAGATGGAATCATGCTGCTTCAAAACCCACGGCTGTCTACAGATCAGTGCAAAACTGTAGGCACATGCTTCCATTTGGCCATTATTGTCTGCTCTAGATGAGTAAAACCAGAAAAGCTTTGCTCCTACCAGAAATTT
>NW_008246062.1:2638913-2644779 GCF_000691975.1 Corvus brachyrhynchos
AAGCTTTCCTGCCTTTAGTCTAAAATTACAGCGAATATAACTTTATACACCCATTGCAAAGCTACACTAAAGCATCTTGTCTCTTTAGCTGCTGCAAGAACAGCAAATAATAATGCAGCTTGCATGTTATAATTTTCAATACAGTAGTTGCTGGCTCAGGCAAAGCAAGCAAAGGAGAAGGGGGGGCAGAAAACCCTATAGGATTCTGGGTATTTTTTTCCTTTTACCTCATTAAGCTTTGCTTCCAATTACATTTTAATGATGCTTGATGTCTTCTGTATGCTAGCATTTACTGCAGTCTCTTTAAATTTAATCGTCTTGATAATGGGTTACTCTGACACTGCAAATTAGGGGCTGAAAGAAACCTTTTGCCACATCCAGAAAAAGCTGTATGTCCACTCTGCAGCCTGTTGCTACTCAGCAAGAAATAGCAGGCTGGCATTGTAGTGTTCCTTCTGCCTCATGGCTTCCTGCTTCCTAAATGGTGAATTAGGATGAACAAATCACATGTGGGGGGTAGGGGGGAAGAAAAAAAAGGAGGTTTATTTCTGGAAACTTGTTTTCTACCAGCACGTTTGAAGCCACTTTGGGGGATGGGGCATCTTTTTGAACAGTTTGTTTTCTCCAATTTTCTCCACCTTCTTTGGGAGCCCTAATGGTTGCTTTCTTGCTGTAACTGGTAGCTAAGGGGAGTTTATGGATTTATTTTTGAAGACAGTCTTACCTTTTTCCAGTACCTCTCATTCTCATACAACAGGCATCTAGATAGTATCCACGCAAGCTGTAAACTCACAGCCTCATGTGGAGAGATGAAGAGTGTAAAATTAGAGGCTCATCACCCACATATTTTCACACTTGCTTGTGCTGTATTTTTGATACTGCTTTTGCTATCGGTTTATATGACTATCCATCATCAAAACATCTAATCACCTAGCAACCACTGGGTCAAAACCCTTCCTAGGAGTTGAAAACTTTCAGATCCCTTCTCATTCTAGGAGCACAATAAATAGGAAAAAGTCTGGAGAAAGAGAAAAGAACAGAGACAACAAGAAAGAACACTTGGAAAGAAGTAAAAAAACAACTGCAACAAGTCATAAGTAAATGTAGTGGCGTATTGGAATTTAGGTCAGGCCTAGGTTCTGCCGAGATCTAGAGTCTCCCCTCCCTTAATGTTTAAAATATTTATTTAAAAAGCAGCTCTGAGGAAAAAAAGTGTTTCAAAGGTGCTTTATGGATTTGGCTATTAATTCAGAAATTGGTTATATTTCCCTGCTTTCTTTTGGTAATTGTTCACCCTGACTAATTATTATTTCAGTAGAAAATAACAGAATCTCCAAACCACATGGTATCTTTGACTATACCAGTGGAATAGGTGCCTCTTCAGCCACAGACACAAGCAGGGAAATAGTGCTTCGTTAACACATCTTGTTTGCCACTGGAAAAATGAACCCACAGTTTTAGCTTAATCCCTACCTTCTGAGTGTTCCTCAACACAGAACTCACAAATTGCACTGACAATGGTGCAATAGACTCAAAAAAGAGAAAATTAGGGCAAAGACACCAGTTTCTCTCCAGCTGTTATCTTCCACTGCTAATGGAGCTCAGTAATGGAACAGATAGAATGGTGAAATCGTTCCTATTCTCCATCTCATAACAACATCTCCTCTGGTAAGAGTGGAATGTCACTGAGATGAGCACACAATTTTGGTTCAGAAGGTGTCAGACTGGTGCAAAAAATGCAGATACTTCTCATTATGTTTACAGAAAGTAACTAGTTCGCTTAATGGCTGTCCCATTAAAGACAATAATTAAATAGATTATGGAAGCTGAACTAATCTAACAGCCTCTATGACAAAGACAAACATTTATGCTATAAGTCTGATGGATCTCTTTTTTTTTTTTTTTTTTGTTACTACTCCTTCCTGTCTTTTTTTCCTGAAGGAACTGTTCTAGTATATCAAAGGCTGTAATTTCAGTCATCTCTGAAGCTCATGGTGGAAGAGATTACTCCAGATGTCCCTGTGGACACCCTGTAAAGGACTAGGTAGCTTATATTTACAATATAGTTCTCAATTGATAGCTGATTTTTCTAATTGTGACTTTCATAAACTCTAATCTCTATAAAATTGACCAAACTGCTTACCTTATTTTCTCAAACTGAGGGAAGGTCTCTACTCTGATCTACTATCCTCACACCCCCACCTTGCCCTGCTTTCTTATAGAAACATGAAAGCACAATGAGATGGCTGTGAATAAAAATACATTTGTCAAAGTGTCTGAAATTTCTAAAATTAGTATGAATTTGTCTCTGTAAGTTGGCAATTTTTCAAGTGGCTCCATCCCTAGTTTTTTCCAGTGCGTAATTTTTACCTCCATTGTTTTCCTTCCAACTCAACTCTTTTATGCTGAAATAAATTTAGAAAAGAGAAAAAAAATCCACCCAAAAATCACAAACCTTCTGATTTTAACCTTATAAATGAACTTGAAAGAAAATAATATACATTACTGCCAAGATGTCTCTCTTACAAGCAAGCACTACTATTTTAGGGAAGCAGAATGTGCGGAAGGAAAATCCTGGCCCTTCTTCTCAGTCCTAAAATAACCCTTTATATATATTTTGTTGTTGTTGTTGTTGTTCATTTGTTTTATTTTTTTTTTTTTTTTCATTAGCAGTTGCTTTTGTTTGTTTTTAAGGATCTGATTTAGGTTAAGAACGGCATAAAAACCCAATCAATATCTCAAGGAAAATGTCTCACTTCAAACAATGCTCAGCCTAACACATCTCCATTTGTTCACCTTCCTTTCCATTTCAGTGCTATTTTAATGGGGTCTCCTCCCTTTTGCTCTAAAACAATCCCCTTACATCTTTAGAATCAATTTCTCAAAGGCCCCAAATGCCATCCTGTTACTTCTCCAAAACCCTCGGAAATGGACTGGAAACCAGAGAGGGTCAGGCTCTCTCTCCAGAGGTTTCAAACGCCCACAGATTCGAGCAGGCATTTGCGTTATTGAGGAAGGCTATTCTGCTCAGCATGTTTGTATTTCTGTGTAAGTGCTATGCCAAGAACTTGCATGAAGGCATAAAATATAAAATAAAATAAATGGAGTATTTTGTCCAGTGCTGGGGCCCCCAACCTGATAAAGATGTTGATCTGTTGGAGCAAGTCCAGAGGAGAGTCACTAAGTTGACCAGAGGGCTCAAGCATCTGTCCTGTGAAGACAGGCTGAGAGAGTTCAGGTTGTTCAGCCTGGAGAAGAGAAGACTCCAGGGAGACCTTATAGCATCTTCCAATACCTAAAGGGACTACAAGAAAAATGGAGAGAGACTTTTCACAAGGACTTGTAGAGACAGCATGAAGAGCAATGGCTTTAAGTTGAAGGAGGGTAGATTTAAATTAGATATTAGGAATAAATCCTCTGTGGTGGGGGTGGCGAGACACTGGTACAAGTTGCCCAGAGAAGCTATGGATGCATTCTGTAACACTTCTCTTCCGCTTCCAAAGCCAAAAGTTACCTCTGGGTCACTCTTCTGGCTTTGGATGACCATGACTTTAATGAATGCAGCTTTCACCTGGGCTCAGGATCAACACTGATATATGCAAGAAAAGTCACCCTGAATCCATGAAAGTTTTGCTTCTTCATCAGCTACAGAATTTGTGCTTACTTGTGCTATCCATTTCTATTTTGCAAAAACAACCATCTCCTCCTATTCGCAAGTGGGGAAGTTAAGGGATTTGGCAAAGTGCATTAAATAAATCTGTTGCAAAATTATGACTAAACCTCCATCCTCTGTTCTGGTCTTTTTCCTCTGAGCCTTGCTAGGTGATAAACTGATCTCCTATCACCTGTTGATGTAGGGCCCACATTCTCTTAATTATCATCTGGGCTGCTATTCCGGTCTAAAATAAATAAATAACTAATGAGGAAAAAGGAGTCTTTCTACAGATTCCCACTACCTTGAGTCTCCTTTTTCCTCTCCGCCAGCCCATTTATCATTCAGGGAACATAAATAATTGAAAAGAATAGTACATAAAATTAATTGTAGAAAACACAGGCTTTTAAATTCTCATCTGCATTAAAAAATAAAACAGGGTTGCTTGAACACTCCATTTTGTAAAGTCACTTCCAGCAGACTTTCTGCATCTGCATAGAATTAGCCGCCAGACTTAGCAGCACCATTCATCCTGTGAAGATGTTCTTATCTGGCACCCATAGATCTATATCATAGAAAAGCATTAATTGAATATTTATTGACGAACACCAGAGAGGGGCGAGAAAGAGGCTGACTGAGGATGGAAGAAGACAGAAAGAGGGGGAAGTGATGTAGGAAAAGTGGGAAGAGAAAGCTTATGCAGCTTTCCAGGACATACTGAAATACTGTATGTTTCAGGACGTAGAGGTATATATTTCAGGGCATCTGAAATGTTATGACTTTACAAAAGGGCCTGAAGAGAAAGGCTGCAGTACCTTGTGCTGTTGCGCTCCGCACATTCAGACAGAATGAACCTGCCCAGCACACCCAGTTACAATGATTGCTTCCAAGGGAAAGCTCAGACACTTGCTCTCCACACAAGGAATCAGTAGAGGCAGTGATCAAGCCCACCACAGGACCAGGCTGAATCCCGGACGTCCTGTTTTACCCAATTTTCCTAAGGAAACAGGATTTACGGAACTGTGCTAAGTTTATTACTGATCCTTGTCCCATTCTTTCTCTGCCAATATATCTTATAACAGCTGAGCAATTTTAACCAAATTTGACAGAGTGAGAGAAAGAAAATTCTTCAAGACAAAAAAAAAAGACATTACTTTTCATGGATGTTTATGAGACTAGACAGCTGAGTGAAGGAAAGCTTTGTAAACCTCTTTTGAGAGAAAACTGAAGTATATTCACTTCTTTATACTAGACATAGGGGAATCTACAAAAAGGATGTGATGAGAGAAGGGAGGGAGATTTGCTAATATGGAAAACTGGGCCAGACTCCTTCTGCTGCACAAAGATGTTACTTACATCATCAACCCTTAGCTGCCTTCCAGCCGTAAATAAAGCAACATAACTGATGTCTGTCAGAGGTGTTTTGTGCCTTCTCTTTTCTACCTTCCCCACCCAAGGCAAAAGACTGTGTGAAGACTAAAGACTTTTCTCTGAAAATTTTGTGGTGTTATGGGCTGCTGTAGATGATGGGCTGATGAAGGGCAGCTGGAACAAAATGCCTCAGGATACTGTGGAAAGGGGAAAAACTAGAAAGGGAGGTAGAAACTGGGATAAAGTAAAAACCAGGAAATAAGGAAGGGATAAGTTGCTAAGGTTAATGTGTGAATTCTGTTTGGGTCAAATAAATAGACTTAGGGTCAATGAACTCAGGGCTGTCATTGGCTGTCATCTGAACCTGCAGTTGTGTCACAGGCTTAGTACGGATGCATGGTATCCAATTTTCTCATCTCTCAGGAGCTGGGTACATGTAACTGGTTTTCAGATAGGTGTAGAGGCATGTTGGGCTGGAGGAGAACAGCACTAGGATGACTGAGAACCACCACAAAAATGCCATTCAGTACCAGACCCAGATCCAGAACCAGTACCAGAACCAGAACCAGGATGTTCTGAAGTAATTTACACCAATGACGGTGTATTGCAAGGAGTAATGGTGTGACACCACGAGAGGGTAAAATGCAGGAAGACTCATGGAAACAAGATGATGTACTAGGCTCCTGAGAGAAGCAGTGAAGGCTACTTGAGATGTTAAAAACCAAGCCAAATAAAATACTAGAAAAAACACATTGAGAGATACTCTCACGTTGTCTTGACTTCACTATAACTCTCCTAGTGACTTTCTAACTGTTGGTGTAGAAACCTAGCTTCCTTCCCTAC
>NW_008246062.1:2644828-2655839 GCF_000691975.1 Corvus brachyrhynchos
CCCTACACATCTTTTCTTTTTTTTTTTTGTTCTGGAAGATCTCCCAAACTTTCTTTCAGAAGACATTGAGATTCTCACCTCACACGCTGCTATTGACAGAAGACCTCAGGTTTGTTTGCATCTTGACTGGGAGTCAGATAATCCTGACAAAAACATTGCAGAGACACGGCAGATTTGCTCTTGCCAGCAAACTCACTTATGTGTGGCCCAAGGGTGTGTGTGCCATTGTTGTGCTTCTCTTAAATCTTTGTTTTTATAGTGAAGGCATAGCAAAAAGACAGATGATGCCAGCTCCAGCACAGGGGGTGCATGCCTACCCCTCTCCTCTCCACAAATCGCTTGGGGTCGTCTCTGCTCATGAGCCTCTGATAAAGGGATGTGTCCCTCTCCATGTTGTTGTCCATGGGCTCACTTTTGCTCAAAAATTCCTAAGGGTTGCTAGGAGGGAAGATGCTCCAGTGGTTAAGGGCTAACCAAAAGCTCAAGAGATGTGGTCTTAATTCCCTCTGTGGTTTCAGGCAAGACACTTAGCCCGACATCCACATAGCAAAATGTCAAAACACTGCATTTCAATGCAGTCAGAGACAAAGTGCTTCATGGTGGAAATGCCAAAGGAAAAAAACAAAACCTTTGTGTTTGGAAATTGGGCTTCTCTTTTCAAAATATGTTTGAAAAAAAATTTCCCAAAATAGGGGCAATTAAGAAAAAAAAAACCCAAACAATAATTACATAACTTTCCAACAGCTGCCTTGTATGAAGCAAGGCAAGAACAAAGCATTTCACATCTATCCTGAAAGAGCTTACATTTTTTCTTTTGTTTCATACAGAAATTGTACATTTTGATTCATCTCACTCTGAAGTTGGGTTTCTCCTCGCTCCAAACTGTAATCCTGCCTTGACCAACTAGCACAGAATTCAAGCTCCAACTAGGAAAGGATAAAGAAAGTTCAGGAGAACAAAGAAAAGAGTTGACAATGAGATAATTTCAAGTTGTTTCTTGTTTTGATAAACATGCCATAGATAAACAAAAATAAGCCAGGAAGACAAATCTAATAGGGATGAGAGTCTCTTTGAACATATGTTCTTAACACAGAGATTTCTGAAAAAAAAAAAAAATAGTCTGGCTATCAGCCAGTTTCTCTGCTTAAGACTGATGTGACAACTAATTAGCTGAAATTGGGAAATATATCTTTAATGCACCAGTTATGTACGTGTAACTTGCTCTGTTTATTTATCTGTTCATTTTCTCCCCCTCTTATTCTGACCCCCAGACTACTCTCAGGAGACACTTTAAAGGCCCATTGCTTGGTAAGATTTTGATCACAACTTTCCTGTGGTGGTGGAAGAACTCTGGGAGGGCATTCAACATTTCATCCACAAAGCATTTAAAGGAAGAGAGAGCGAAAGACAGAAAGGAGGACAGAAAGAGAGAACTAAGGAATTCAGAGGGATGCATTATTCAGCACGCTTGGAAATAACCCTTTTCACTGGCTCCACTAAGCCCAAATGCCCTGGAGGTTTTCGTTATCTATCTTTTTCCAATGCAGCTCAGAAAAAAAGCTCACATCTGTCAAGATCACAGTTTCAAGAGTCCCAATTTATTCAGCTGAATGGGATAAAAATGCCTGTTGGAAAAAGATTTGAAAGGGGGGTGGGGGAGGGAGACTGTCCAGTTCTTACATCTATCTTTCTAACTCTGTGTGCATGTGTATAAAACACACTCATTCAAATACTCACAGAGGCAAAGCTGCCTGCTCTCCTTCCAGCACAGAACTGTTTCTCCAACTTCACGCAGGGCAGTTCTGCAAATCTCACATCTGTCAAGAGCTGGGCAGATTTACATGCATTGACCTATAGATATGCAACCTAAGCACATATGGATATGGTATAAGGAGATATAGATATATACAGGAGGCTGCAAGTGTGAGGAGAAGGGAATATAAAGGAAAAGCTTAAAAATCTTGTTGACTTTTTTAAATCTCTGCCCTTCTTTATCTGGTAAATGCTGTCACAAAAACATTTATTAATATGCAAATTCTAAGTAGCAATCTGGAGCCAGTCAGGTTGCGCTAATTTGCACATTAATGTCCCTCTTCTGGTTTGCCTTTGCTCTCCAGCGGAGGAGAGGAGACAGAGAAATCTCGTGCTGTATCCTTTTAAAAGGCTGCCACGGCGGTGGTCCAAAGTTTCATTTGAAATGCTGATGCACATTTGAAGAGAGAAACACAAACACCATCTAACTCAGATGCAGAGAACAGTCAGAGAGAGAATGGAGAGTGTATAAGAGAACCCATTGCCAGATGCTTTTCCCCGAATCCCATAGCTGCAAAGAAGGCAGCACTATAATAAAATTGCTCTCAGAAAGTGGCTTTGGAGTTCTGATTGTTCTCTTCTGTGGGCTGATTTGTGTTTTCTGTGGCCTGGTTTTCTTCTGAGTCTGGTTTTCCTGTAGTTCATACCTTGAGGGGTGGGAAGGGAAGGGAAGGGAAGGGAAGGGAAGGGAAGGGAAGACCACTTCTCTAAGGAGGAAAAGAAAGAAGAGAAGGAAGACCTTCCTTAAAAAATTAGTGCCTGAAATTTGTTTGTAGCAGAATTAGCATGCAGTAGGCTCAAAAATATAGAAAGGGAGTTGATTGTATAGTACTTAGACTTATGAATCAACTTGCTCCTAGGTACAGGTATGAAATACCTACATAAATCCAAAAGCCATGGAGAATTCAAGGAAAAAAATAATCCACCCAATCTTCCTAACTACAAAGGGCTCTCCTCAGAACATGCCTGAGCCTGAACTTGCTGCAAGGGTGCTGACAGTATTTTGTAAAATGTTTTTGCCTTCCTCTTTATCTGAACATATACTTACAGTCAGTGGAGGAGAAGCTGCTGGACAAAGTGGAGTTTTGGTCAGAGTCAGTAAAGCTCTTAGGAAAGGTGGGGTTTTGCTTAGGTGAGTAAATATGTGACAAAGCCTATGAGTAATCATACGAGCTGTACACTAGAGTAATAAAGTGGTTGACCCAGTACTTATGGGCACATTCCTGCAACTTGCTTAGGTAATCCTGCTCCTATGTGTGGTGTATTTCTTCTTGGAGAAGGTGAGGCTGGGGAATAGAGTCTTGAATTAGTTATCACACTTTATTAAGGTAGCTGAAAGTTTTAGACTGCCAGTGTTGGGAAATGTTTAGTTTAAAAAAAATTGCTTTTATGGGGAAACTGAAATGATGAAGCAATAGACTGGCAGATTCTCTAATGGTCTTTCAGACCTTCTTCCAATCTTATGCCAAACTGGAAGATTAAATAACTGTGTTCTCTTGCATTCAGTCTTAAAACCAAGAGAAGACTGGTTTTGTGATGTGAACCTAGTCAGTCATCCCTAGTATAACTTAAATTGATTGAGATCTCCATTCCCTGGACTTATTTCTCTGGAGACTACGCTGTGACCTTCAGCTTGCTCCTATCATTTGATAACAGCCACTTTTGCTCTTGACTGCCCTAAGTCAAATGTAGTCCAGAGACCCTGAGGTGAAAAGATCCCTTCCAGCCAACTTGATCAATAGCCTGAGTCTGTTTTGTGAAATTGTCAGGCAGATTTGCCAGTGAGGTCACCAAGTATATTTACCCAGACTTTCATTCATGGTGTTGATTGTAAAGCTCACAGTATTTTATTCACATACTGTAAAATAAGAGTTCTGTTATGGGCTGAAGCCATGAGGTCTGTGTTGGTACAAATTCTTCAGTCCCCATTAACAACTGTAATTTTCTGGTAAACTCTTGTAACATTGTATGCCTTTACTTTACACTTATGCTTAAAGATATAAATGAGAGGTGAAGAAATGGATCTACTAATCTCATTTATAAGTACAAGGCAGAGATAATGAGGATGAAACACATCTTGCCTAATTTTAGCTGCCTTGAACACAAAATATCTACCTTAACCTCTATAGTTCTCCTAGCCTAAATGAGGAAAACACCTCTCTTGGAAGAGATTTATCCTATTCTGAGATAGTTACCTACAGTGGGTGTGAGAGTAGAGGTACCTTTCTCATCACTGGCTGCAGAAGAACAAGAAAATCTAGTTTGGATTGCATGCATTATCTTGAGCAGTCTGAAATCTATTGATATGATCATCCCTCCTTCCAGGAAGTAAAATGCCTGTTTTCTTAATCCTACCCTTTGGCTCATGAGGACCTGCACCTTGTTCCAATGTTTATCCTAGTGCAAAGTCAATGCCAAAATGCCAGCAAAAAAGAAGGTTGTTGCTTTCTTTTCCTTAGGACTATGAAAATAAGCAAGGGGAGGAAAGCACAGGATTAACTATTGCTACCATGGGGGCTGATGCAGAGATAGTTAGAGAGGGAGGCGTCTTTGGTGAGAGCTGGACCTCCTGACAACAATCACAGACAAGCAGGGGAAGGTGCAAGGTCAACCTGTAGATCACTGGAAACTAAGCACTTCCAATCCATTAATTAATTACACAGATGGAAAGAGGGGACTGTAAAAAAAAAAGGTGAACACAATGACATTGCTGACAACAGGAGCCCTCTATTTATCAGTCATAATGAGCTTCTTCCGCCCCCCTGCATCCTCCCTCCCCCAGTGCTACAGCTGCACTGATGTGACTGAGCACTTGGGCTCCCCTCTCACTCTCCAGCCAGTCCCCTCCTTGCCAAAGTGAAGGTGACTCAGTTATTCATATCAGTGAGGCCTAGGGTATCTCAGTCTGTACCAGGCTTCTTGGAGAGTAAACACCGCTCCACCGATGCAACACATGTGCCTGCTCTTTTCTTGGGATCCTTTGCCCAACAACTCCTTCCCTCCACTCTTGACATCTTGTGGAATAAGCCCCTGCCTGGAATTGAAGGGGTAAAGACAAAAGTGCTACCGCCTGCTCTGAATACTTGAAGCTAATGAAGTGAGCAGACAAGCACGTTGAAAGTAAAAGCTATTTTTTTCTCCCTGAAGTGTTATAGAATTAAATCACTTGTTGCAGGAGATGCTGAGGCAACCAACAAAGTTCAGAGAAGTTCAGAAAGACAAACCAAACAGATTCACAGGCCAGTTAGTATCTACTGAGCCAAATCACTTCAGAACAGGATGCCTTTACAACATCCATTTCAGTGGAAATGTTATTGCCTACTCTTGTGTTATGTCCCAGTCACTGTAACTGTTTTATAAACAGGACAGTAGGATAGATGTCTTCTCACCTTCATCAGACCTATCTTTAAGCTAGCGCGCCACAAACCAACACCCATAGCATGTGAAACACAACTTAAACACAACTCCAGCATTTGTTTGGACACAGATTTTTCCTTCTGGACTTGCCTAGCAGAATACCCCACGGTGTCCTGTTGCTGGGGGACAGCCTTATTACACATAGGGAAACTGAGGCAGAGCCAAATGATGCATGATGGTAGGAAGACCTACTTTTTTCAAGACAGTGCTTAGAACAAGCTGCTTTCTGAAAAGTATACACCTTTTGGTTAACACAATCTCTCTCTTCCAGTCTCAACTTCATTAGGTAGCTTGGAGTTCACGCTGGAGAGGAGAAACATATAACAGATCAAATAAAATGGGATATTTCCCAGAAGGGAGCTCCAAACTCACGAGTGTCACCCCTTAAGAACAGAAGAGTGGAAAGGTGTGGACTTGTCATTTAGGAGAGTGGAGCTGGGGTACAGATGGTACAATTTTAATAATATCCTCTCATTTGCAAAGGCTATGAAAAAGAACAATGCCTACTACTGTCTCCTGCTTTACTCCACACTAATGGATGCCTCTGAACTAGCAGAAGTAGTTCCCATTAAATTCCTGCATTATCAGGCCATTACTTGACAGGGCAAAGATTAATCGCAAACTTTCCGGGGACCATTTATTCCATTTGCCAATCTATCTCTCCCCGTTACGCTGCTTTGGTTGTGTTGTCAATTTTTCAAGTGCCAAGGAGTTTGGACCGATCCAGTTTTCTGTCCATCCATCTGTCACACACCTGTCAATCTGGTTCGATCTGAATGCTCTGTTTGCTCTGGGAAAGTCAGAGGGGGACGGGAGGTGGGCGGGATGCTGAATGGTGTAGGAGGCAGAAAGCCTGCTTTTAAAAAATAAACAGAAAACAGATTAGCAGGCTGTGTTAAATAGAGAATGGAGGATTCAGAGAAACCATAGAGGTAAGAGTGAAAATTTAACAACGTAAATTTAACATCTCCCCCAGTGCTGCAGGCTGACTCATATTGTTAGTCTGAGAAACTATGAATGGGCTACCTCAAAACACCCGTGGATTTATGATTATAGCTCATTTTATTGTTCTGCTTGGTGGAGGGCAATGTGTGAAATGGATTGAATGGGAGAACAGATCTTTTAAGAAAATAAACTTTTAACTCAGTGGTCTAAGTCATTATTCAACGTCTTCAGAGCTTAGCACCAGGAGTGCTCAGGAAATACAGCAGAGGGAAAGTGAATTGTACAAACACTTGAGAGAGGAGTTAATTACCCATCCTGATTTCCTTTTAATCGGTATGCATTAAGGCAGTGAGTTTGTTCACCATTAGTTTGGTTTTGAAGAAGACGACCTTTCCTTCCTGAGCTGTTCTACTTCACCACCAGTGAATTTGTCCCATGACTAAAAGGTATTCTCACCTCACTGGTGGATACCACAGAAGATCCTGCTGCTCAGCTCAGCTCAGAAATTACACCTTATGCATTGCCATGCAGTTTGTACAGGTTTGTGATTTGGAAATGGTCTTGGTTCTGAATTACAATCAGGGTAAAATCCATCTAGGTTCAAGAGTGATTTGGTGGGACACAGTGGCCCAGACCCTTCCATGTATTTAACTAATATACTAAAGCTTAGAGTGCGGCTATCATGAGCAATTACTGTAGTCAGTGGAGAAAAAATTAACAATTCAAATATTAAGTGGCTGTATTCCATCTGGAAAATAGCCCCTTCCCACCTTTAACAGACTTTGGTTATTAGGAAACCAGTATAAGTTTCTCTAGTCATTGTCAAAGCTAGATAAATTGAGACTAAGCCACAAGTCCCTCTGGGATCCACCTCTAGCTCAAATTATCCTGATCTCCAGAAAACAGGAAAGCCTAGACTTCAAAGTCTGCAGCAGCAGTTTTAATATCTGGAACTCTTTTGGCACCTTTTTTCATTCACTCTTCTTTCACATCAAACTTTTAGGAAGCACGTGGCAGTGATTATCTTGTTCCTACTATGATAATTAACCAGGCTTTGCAAACATTCTAGTCATGTCTTCCTTCGAGTAGTTGTCCCAGAAGACTGGGGACAGGTCCCTCAACAGGGTCATGGAACAGCTATTGGTTTAGGATTGTTTCTTAGCATGACAAAAAAGTAAGACCTAAGTTTTGCAGAAGCATCAAATAACTAACAAATTAAGGAAAGATGACAAAACTTTGCTACTCATAGAATCCTGGTTCAAAAAGTTTTTCAGCAAGCTGCCAGGAATTATGCCTGGAAACAAAGATGATGATAAATTCATGCCCCTTTACAGAGGCACAGAGTGGTATCTTTCAAAAGCTTTGGGGTGGGGGAGAATAAATTTTTTTTTAATTTTATTTTTTTCAGTTTTCCTCCTTTATCTGCCCACAACAGCATAGATGAAAAATTCTGATTTTTAAAATGCGTGACAGTGAATGACCTCTATAGAGGTTGTGCTTGGGAAGATCACTGTTCAGAATCAGCCCTTCAGAATCTTTACCCTTTCCTTTTTGCTTTTTCCCCATCTTTGAAACTGAAGGTTAAAAATGAGACAAAGTGGAACAATGTTCTCATTCCAAGTTTGAAAAATCAGACCTGCCAGCTTTATCCCGTTGCTGTGGAGTGCCAGCTCCACTTTCACCAACCCACATTAGCGGTTTCTCACCCTTAGTCCATTTAATCCAGGGAAACCAATGAAGGCAGGTGGAATAGGACACTTGATCTAGCATCTACAGGAGAAGATTGGGACAATCCTTCCAGCAAGGACTTGGTGGAGGTGGAAAATAAAATAAATAAATAAAAAATAGTTCCTTGCGTGAAGTATCAGAGAACAGTGTCTCCATTTCTGCCTTCTTGCATGAAAAAGCTCTTTTGTAAAATGAAAGAAAGTTCAAGGAACCTTGGGATATTTCACACTTTTAGGAAACTTGCAATCATACATTACTTGTTTGAATCCAGATTAATGTGACTAGCAGGGTCTATGGGAATATTGAGGCAGCCTGGCTGGAGTAAAGTGGGCAGGAAGGTTCTAATGGAGAGCTCTGGAGCTGCCTCTACTCCTAACAATGCACACCACATTGCAGTCTTGACAAAGCTCCAGGAGGACTGTGGGAGAGAAGACAACTAGCTAATCACAGTGTTAAACATAAGTCCTTCAGGATGGGGCTGAGATAACCTGAATGTGTCTGTCTGGAGAAAAGCAGCCTGTTTCGAACACCAGTCTCCAAAACTAATGACCTCAAACCATTCATCAAAAAAGTACATGCTCGGGTAGGATATTTAGGAAAGAAAAAGTTGGGACAGCAGCAAAATCTTCTTCAGAAATCTGTCCAAAAATTGTCTTGGTGTCAAGTGAAGGCTGTACAGATGTACAGCTGCCTCCTGTCGGGTCCTCCTCCTGTGCCTCGAGGCTGGCACCATGAAAGATCCCGAAAGAGACTTTCTGAACATATCAGAGCTACCTGTCACTGTTTCCTTTCAGCTCTTTCCATAACTGCAGGTCCCCTCCTCTCTGCTCCCTTTAAGGGGCTGTTTTTTTGGTTTTTGTGGGGATTTGTTTGTTTCTTTGGGTGTGTGTTTCCAATTATACTTCTGATCTTAACAGTTCTTAACAGTCCTTAACAGTCCCTTCTCCCTTCCATTCAAAACTGACATTTCGTGCCTCTCAGGTTTCTTTCTAAGCATTCATTTCAGTTCCAAGCTGATTGCTACCTTTGTTTCTAAAGCAGACTCCTTTACCCATTGATGAGTCCAAGTTTGTAGTTATTAAGTGTTTTTTCATCAGAAATGACAGAACTTTAAGGCAATGCAATGGTGAAAGTTTCACATTTCTTCATGATGAATAAGGGAAAAGACTAAGAGAGGTATGTAACATTCATCAACAATTTAGAACAGGAGAGGACTTTGATTCCTCGATGCCAGTATTAACAAAAGGATAGGATGTGAAAGCCTGCCACACAGCTGAAACAGCAAATGGTGCACTAGTATTGCACACACAGGAACAGTAAGGGGCAAAAGGTGTCTAGTTCCCTACTCTCATACCAAAGCTGACTTATAGCACATTTATATTGTTCTAGTCAATATAACACCAAGAGTAAACTTGATTTCTGAGTCACTAGATACCCACACAACAAATGTCCTAGTATGCAGCAACACCATATTTGCCCAGAACAGTTAGAAAAAGTGATGCAAACTCAAGCCCTCTGTACAGCTCCATGATTTAGACTGTCCATGTGCAGCATTTCAGGCAGTAAGAAACAGCATCATAAAATGTCTCTCAGTTGTACCTCACCATCTCTCTGGCTTTATTTCAGTGCCAAGCCACCGTCATTGAAAACAGAGGTCAACAACTGATTGTGCAGGTGCCAAAGACAGCACAGAATAAGCCAGAAGACTGGGGAGACGTGGCTTTTTGAAAGACACATTTGTGAGAGACAGGTGCCTCACATGGAACAAGATACTGCTGATCAGCTGCCTGTGTCTTTCACTAGCTGTCTCTTGGATCCCGTTGGGTTTCTACCTGTACATGTAACCTCCAATCTTGGAAATAAAATGCCTTACACTGAAAAAAAAAAAAAAAAAAATCAACATGTCGCTATTTAATGGTTGCTGATTCCATAGTTTAATTCATTGTTGAAGTTTCACCTTGCTCTGAAACAATTAGGAGCGCTCATATGATCAGTTACCAAGTCTCAGTTGGGAAGTAACAATTTATGGTTGAGAAGCTGGAGGTGACAACTTCTGAAAGTGCCTTTCAATTGCATCTCCCCTCAGTTGTGATAAATGTAAATAACAATGCAAATACATAGTTAGGGAAGAGAAAGTTAAGGAAGAGTGATGCTTCACAAGAATCACCACCGATGGTGCATGTTGATGTACAATGTATGCATGTGTGATGTACAATGGTGTATGCTGCATCATGTGCTGCATAATAAAATACTTGTGCGTGTTCTCAGAGAAGGCAAGGGCCGATGGAGAAATCTAAATTAAGTCCAGTGCTATATTTGAAGACGTATGACATGGTATAAAGTCATTTGTAAACTGACAGTCACTGCAGGCTTGAGGTACTGAGGGAAGACACCCCATGAAGACCAAACATTGGTGAGAGAGGGGCGAGCAACTAAATTTACAAGTGCCACAACAGGAACACACACTGCCCCCACCCTTTTAGCTTGGCAGAGAGAGTTAAATTTGCTTCAGGATGGCACCAATAACCTTGCCCAGCCGTTCTTGTGTGCTGAGCTCCCACTGGAAACATTAGAATAGGTTCCAGCAGGGTGGGGATGAGCAAAGGGGGAGCAGGTTTCTCGTCTTCAGCGATACTCTGTTTATCCAGCTTAGCCATAAAGCAACGTAAATCAAGCATGTCATCCTACCTAATTGTGTGTTCATATAGGACTTAATTGGTAATATTCCTGCAACCCAGCTCCTCAACCTTCATGTTGCATTGAGTTCTTCTCAGAGACTAATGAGCTTTATACAACAACAAACATTTAGGTCTGTTGTTCTAATTCATTAACATAATGGGCAATACAATGAGCAGTTATGATAATAAACACTAATAAGAGGCACTAGCGACACTTATTTCTAGCAATGCCAGGGCTGTGTGGTGTGTTTGTATGTTGGCAATACCATGATATAAAGGGGGCACAGTCCTTCCAGGTCCTCTCTCAGTAACTACCCAGAGTATCAGTTCCATGTCTGCCAGTTGACAGTGACAGTGTTATATAAATAATTACTATCATGGTGAAACAGGACTGAAAAATCACAAATAATTTTTTTGTTGTTGTTGTTCTT
>NW_008246062.1:2655849-2672685 GCF_000691975.1 Corvus brachyrhynchos
AGGGAAAGAAATTGAGAAGAGAATATGGAAGACAAGGGAAACAACTCTTTTGAGTAATTTTGTGAAATACTCCAGCCCATCATAGTAGCTGTGGACTTGGCTACTGCCTGAAGAAACTTGAGCTGTTCTCCTGTTTGTAAACGTACTTCAGTATGTGCCAGAAAACAAAACATCAACAGCATGGAAATGTCTTGTTTTTTGTCTTTTTTTTCTTGTCACTCAAGTCAGCCATCTTTGACTACAATTATTTTTCCATGAACAGCTAACACTGTAATTGACCACTGGGACCATCTGGTCCCAAAATGCACATGTATGTGCACACACAGACTTGCAAAATTTTTTTTAAGACTCCATTGAACATCATATTTGTTCTCTGCAGCTTAGTCCACTCTTTACCAAACTCTTAGGGATTTTGGTTTATGTGTAGAACACCATGTTGCCATCAGAAAAGGTCATTCCCTTTTTTACTTCTCAGATAAAACTATATAATAATGAGGATCTTGCTGAAAAGTGCACTACCTGATACTGATAACCTTCAGCACAAATCCATACCCACCACTCTATTCCGTTTTAAGCAATGATCTAAACAAGTTCAGATGTTACACTATCAGGTTCCTTCAAATTTTGTTAGTCTCTGTCCTCTTCCTAATGGGAGAAAATGTTTACAGGTAAGACTGACCTATAGAGTCATATTTTGCTTTGTTAAACTAAACATCTTAACAATCTCATACTTGGGGAGCAAAGAATCTTTTACCTTTTAACTGATTTCTGAAAATGTTATCTCGTTTACAAGACAGACTTCTTTTCCTACCCTTTTTCTCTTCTTTGAGAGAACCCTTTCATTTCTACAGTCATCCTCAGGTTCTCAGTGACAGACATTTCCTGAGCAAAGAAATATAAGGCTACAAAAATGTATGATTTCTGAAATTTATGGCCAGAACTTTATCACAATGGAAATATTTTTTTCTAATTGAAGTCTATGCTGCTGTTATGACACTAATTCAATTATTCCTTATATTACATTTATCATAATTTTATCTTCTTGTAAAAGAAGAATCACTTGCTTCCCTCACACTGGTAGAGTTGACTAAGGAAGAAAGGGGTGAATCTGCACTCTAATAATGTCTTTCTGCAATTAATCATAAGGGCAGTATCAAAATGCATTCATAGAATCATTTAGGTTGGAAAAGACCTTAATATTATCCATTCTAACCATTGACAATAAAATAAAACAGAATAAATCTGTGGAGTAAATATTAAATATCCCAAAGGCTTATAACAAAAGATTATGCAAAAAGCCTTTTAACAGTTTAACATAATATTCCTGAGAATCTGGATACCTCTTTGGAACAGTTTGGGTCAGAAATATACTGGAGTTTAGAGAAGAAAAACTTTTTGCTGCAGTAAATAAGAAAACCTTTCAAACAAATCACCTTCAAAGATTTCTGAGTGATACTGAGAACCTGTGATATGCCGTGCATGGTATAAAAAATGTCTTGTGCTGGAGGAAGATCATCTATTACAACTCTGCTATCCCTCATGGTCCCTACATATGTCAGGAGTCTGTAAAATGACTCAGATTTCCACGTGCTTCCTGCCAATAAGCAGTGTTTCTATACAGGCAATGACTTTAACTATGGCGGGAGTTTATATCTGTAAGGACATGAAATGACCACTCTGTTGACAGTCTCAGATATTTATCTTCCACGCCTGTGACTCATGCATAACACAGTTTCACCCATATGTTTGGCCATGAAATTCCCCCACTGAGTAACAAAATGCTGAAGGTACAGATATTTTTCGCATAAAATCACCAATGACTCTCTTCCTATGAACCACCCAGGGGGAAACAAGCTGAGGAGGCTGGTTTCCTGGTTTACAAGATCCAGAGAAGATAGGGAAGAGTGTCTTATCTAAACTATTCAGATTTTAAGCCTCTAAACTAGTCATATAATGCAACATTCTTATCATTAAACAGTGATCTTTAATTCAAGAACATTTGAATTGAATCATTCAATTGAATGAATTGAAGAACATTAATTCCATCCTAAAGTTGATGATATCTTAAAAATACAGGTAATTGTTTTTATATATCTTTCTGGGCCTCTTTAGTAAGGAGAAAACCTAGCTTAGTTCCATAGGAAGATGGGAAAGGCACCCACAGCAATGCTTTCCCTGAATGTCTCTCTTCCATTCCACAGTGTATCTTGTAGGAAACAACCTCTTCCAGGCAGGAGACACCTTTTAATGTGATTTCACAATCTGCATGAAAACCCTCTAACAGCTATGGTCATCAAACCATGCCACCAGAGATACAGAGACTTATCAGTTCGTGTACCACCCATTCAAAAATCTGCTCATCTTTCTCACTTGGACTGTGATCCACAGCAGCTGAGGAGAAGTGAGATCATGCCACACCTCCCTTGGAAGAGATTTTTTCCCAGCCTTCAGTCAGTGTTTTTTACTGACCTGCAGCAGAAGCAAAGTTGTGATTCAAGGAGAGAGCTTATTTCAATTAATGGGGTACAAGCATGGGGAAAGACATGTTCATTTGTAACCTGGGAATTCTGAGGGGTACCTTTGTTTCAGGATCAATATAGCTGGAGCCACAAATGCCTCTGCCATGCTGCCCTTCCCTCAACAAAAACATGCATCATTTTTCTTCCTCTCAGGTCTACTTTCTCCTCATCTCAGAAGCTTTTACAAGTCTTACCCCTTCCCATCAAAGCAAACTACTAATGGAGTTTGGTCTTGGAGAAAGGGGAGTAGGGAGAAAAGTTGATTGTTTTAGAGAGGAAAATTATTCTCTGCTTTCTCCTATCACAACCCTTTATTTTCTACCTGGAAAAAAATACATTGCCCTTGAAGAAAATAATATTAAATAATATTATTAAACAAAAATCAGAAGATAAGGACAGAACTCATCAGTAACTTTGAATTCCATCTTTGACAATCTCACCATGCATTTATCCGCAGCTTGACTGTAAAAGATGTATTGGTGGCAGCTCACTTAATGATTTTAGAACTAGTACTGCTGGTGCCCCAAGCCAATTTGCCATTAAACAGCAGCGACTTGGAGCCTTTCCACTGTACAGTCTAATTTCTGGAGGGAGAGGAAATGGGAATTGGTTTCTCTGTGTGCAATGAAAAGTTGATTTTTATGAGTAAAGATTAGAAATCTTAACAGATCTACAGTTTTCTGATGTATATTTTAGAGACATTTGACATTATTTAGAGTGTGGATCCATGACATACAGAAATGGAAAGCTAAGCCTAGCCAAGAAGTGTTAGCTGCCATAAGAGCCAATAAGCAATATTTATTTATTTATTTACTTATTTATTTGGGCAAAGTGGACCCTAGAGTTACTCCATAATACTGGCTGTAGCTAGAAATCAATCTTTCTAGACAACCATGTAACAGAGACATAAATGCAACTTAAACCTTCAGATAGGATGTCTCTGCTATAATTGCCAATTTGTGTGGATATATGTTTTACAAATGTTGGCCTGTTGATAAAGCCTGCTGCTCTTCTCACACCCTTCCAAAAGGACCCTGACTAAAACACTGTAGTTATGTTTCCAGAAAGTAAATGTGTTCATTCAGAAATGCATTTGCTTCTGAAGACCTCTAGATCCTTGAAATGAAACTGAAAATTTTTCATGTGCCTCTTGCCAAATTTGCTTGAAACATGGCAGCACAGACCAGCTGTGGTCATTCCAGGCCTCCTTCATTGCCAGGCATAACACCAATGCCAACTGTCCTCCATCACTGTTTTTGTCTGACCCTCTACATATAACTGGGCACTGATTTTCCCAATTAGATCTTTATTAAGTGCAATGACTTTTAAAGTTGAAATTTGTCTTCCAAAAGATCTCTGTACTCTTTTTGAAGAAAGTATTTTAAAATACACCGCTTGTTTTTCAATAGGCAATTATACCCACTGCTTAAAAAAGAAAAAATCCATTTATCTAATTTCAACTTGTGGTCTTTTTTTCTTGAAATGCTTATTCCCTTAGATTGAAGGGTCTTTTATTACTGCATATTTTCTTCTTTCTGAGGGCTGGCGACAAGGTCATGAGCCAAGAAGTCAGTGCGTTATGTATTGAGTCACCACCACAGGGTTGTACACGTGCCTTCAGCTCAGACCTTTTACTGCTGTGTGATAATGGTATGGCTGGCTGGCTGCTGTGTCTCACCAGGATGGTGGTGACTTCTTCAGTGGCAAAAATACTGTTTGTGATCATGTAATTGGGCTCAACTCCTTCCCCTCTGTCTTTGCTTCCCCTCCCACTCCTCATCTGTTTGTGCATTTGGACATGTTGTTCCCCACTTTTTTCTTTTTAAGATGGACCTCTCTGACACCATCTTCTCCTCCTCCTCTTTTCCCTTGCTCCATGACTTTTCGCTCCTCCAAAACCTGCTTGTCTTGCAACACCACCTCCTCAGCTCCTGCTGGTGGGGCTGGCAGTTCTGTTTCCATGAGGAGTTAATGTTAATAATGGCAGAAAATCTTATTAGCTTGGAATTTGTGATTTCATTTTAATGCCAGTGAGCTACATTTCAGTATCAGTAGCCAGTGATTTAGACAGCAAGCTCTGTGAGACAGGGTCTTTGGTATGCACAGTTATGGCATCTCCTCACCAATGATGGTTCTTATGACTTCTGGGGTTCAGTAAAATATACAATAAGTGATTAAAGTGATGATCTGTGTAAGTAATTAGGTAGTTGTCACTTCCCCTCACCTTCCCAGGGCATCTCTGCATGTGATCCCTGTAGCCTTTGATTATCAAAATTGTCAGGACCGTTTCTGACTCTCATTGAACCTGGATTAATTCAGTCTGTGTCTGCCTCACTTCCTCATGGGCTGAACAATTATGATAGCTGATGCTTCATGGCTGTGAGGGCTAATGTTACAATATTTGCATCATGGTTTAGGATCCAGCACAAGGGATCAGGATAAATGTAGTGTTCTGTTGTTACAGAATCAGAATACTGCTCAACCTCAATATTTAAATTTCATTTATGTTTTTGACATTAGTGGAATTTTTTTCCATCTAGGAACATATTTTCAACAGCTGCAAGGAAAGACAGAAAGGTAACGGCCATTGAGTTTTACTGGAAGATGGGAAGTCCCCCAGTTTTACTCCTTTTGGAAAGCTATTAAGTATTAGACAAAGACTGGCAAATCTGATAAAAATTTCTGGCAATAAATGAGTGATTCTGCTTTCAGGTCAGAGTAGAAAAAACTCAACCAACAATAAAAGCCATAACCCTCTGTGAAATGAAAACAAAGAACTGAATTTCATAAAATTTTTGTCACTAATGTTTTAACATGACCACACTAAGAAATTCACTGGTACGTTCAGTCCTAGGGAATAGTTTATGTGTGGGAAACACTGAATCAGGAGTATGTAGAACAGTGATACTCAACCATGATCAACTTCTGGCATGTTGTGACTAGAGCTCACTCATATGCCCTGGCAAATAATTTGTTCTTAAGATCAAGTAGAAATTTCTGAAGATTTTATACTAGATATGATTAGGGTTGTGAAAATCAGGAAGTTCTGTGTGAACTTGAAAGGAAAATCCCTAGACCTGTGTTACTCTAACAGATTTTGGCTCTCAGGCTTTATTTGATTTTCAAATCTCTTAAGATCTTCCCATTCCTTTCTTTTATACATTTTAGCTTTAAGAGAAAATTAACCCTTCGAAATAAATAAAGGATTTTTAACAAGATAGACGCTTATATCCTGTACATAAGTGATGTTTGATGGGAGCCTTTGGCAGTCCTTGTCTAGTTTCTAGGATAATGAGATGGATGCAATTTTTATATTGCTATTGCAATAATAAGAATTATCATCATAAATTTATACTCTGTTCACCTTCATCTAAACTGTTTGGCACAGATCATTCTGTCTTTCTGGTGCTGGTCTAATTTAAGATTTGGGAAATATCTCTTTCAAATCATACCCAATTTTAGGCTTGACAGATAAAAATTTTTGAAATGGCAGCCGTGGACCAAGAACTTAACATATACCCCCCCGAAAAGTATGGCATATACCTTCAAATGTAAATGGTACCTGAATATTAGTATTAAAGAGACAAAATACCAGAATGAAATTTAGGATAAATATGAACAGCTATGGGAACTGATGGAGGAAGATTGGGTTATTTCCTCTATTCTAGTACCAGAGATGGAACAGCTCAGCAGTTCTTAACTTATGCAAGATACGCAAGAAATGTATAAGTTTCTTATCAGCAGCGTTACCCAGCTTGACTTTGCTATCCATATTTGAATTCAAATCTTTTAGATATTTTTCAGAGGAAGACGAACATTTATCTCCCACTTTGTCTTTCACCAAACTATGATTAAATCTTATTTTGCTTGAGTAAGTGGTGATTTCTGCTTGAGAGGCAAATGTTGGAAGGCAGAAGGCTTTGGTGTATCATTGAACAATGACAATTATATTAAATTCATTTAGTGCACCGTAAAGGTAATGTGCCTAATTGGAACATAAGGATAGAAGAAAGAAAGGAATAAAGAAATGCTTGTATTATCCCTTCTGTTTCTTCTCCTTTTCTTTTTAAGGATAGACTATCATTACTCATCATGAAAGCTCTTGGTGGCCACTGAAACAGAAGAGGGACCTTTGACACAGCTTGATCAATCCTAATTGAATATACCAGAGGGACAGAAGCCAAAAGGAGGGGACCCATTCTTTGCATTTGACAGCCTCGTCCTTTTTAGTTTGTCAGCTGTCAGAAAACATTGGGGCACTCTCAGGGTGCATGAGAATGCTTTAAGTTGTCATAAAGCTTTTCCCACATGAAGAAGGTTGTTTTAAGCCTTGAAGGTGTCTCTGAATATCTAAAATTCTAATGCTGGGAGACACCTGGCACAGTCAGTGAAGTAAAGGGGAACTTCACTAGGTAAGGACTTACAATATTTCCTCAAATTAACAGAAAGTTTCATTCCACTCCCCATCCCTTATACTCCAACCCAAGTTGTTCATCACCACAAACCCCACCTGGTAATGTTTTCTGTATACCTCTGCCTTTCCCAGAAAAAGTTAATAGCTGAAGAGAAGACCTGAACTCTTAAAAAACCTGCATGTATTGTGCAGTATCACTGTGATTTTATGCTACAAAAGAACAACATTCTTTTGACTTCTCAGAGGCTGTCTTACATAAGCCCTAGTGCAACTATTGCTGGACCTGAATTAATACTTCTAGCAATATTGAGCTGAGGGAAGAGAGGGGATAGAAAATCTCTGCCTTTAGTCTTCCTTCCCGCTCATCCTTTTTTCCTCTGCTGTGCTGGTATGATGTTACTGCAGCCAAGGAAGTGGTTTTCCACGAGAAATTTCAAGCAGTAAGTAGGGGAGTAGAGCAGGGAGATCTAGGGTTGGATCAAAAAAGAAGAAAAAGTCTTAGATTAAAGATGATCCGTTGAGGCCTCTCCTTCACACTCACAACAAGCACTTCCATATTCAGCTTTTTACTAGTGATCCCTTTACTTGTGATGACTTCACAACCTCCCCTCTTGCCCTCCACTGCAAGCAGTTTTTTGGGATTTTTGCCTCTTTTGTCTATGCTTTGAATCCAAGCACCAGACCACTAAAGGAATTGGAATTCACTGCTTTCACATTGCTTTCAGTTTGATGAGGAGCTCAAAATGCTGAAAATCTCCTCAGAAACTTCACCCTAAATGGGTCTCCATCTCAGTGGTGAAAAACCAAGCAACTAAAATTGCTTGGAGGTGTTACTATCTTCTCAGTCTAGGTTAGTCAAGGCTCACACATAATTGCATCTCATTCCTTCCCTTGTATTTTGACAAATCAGAGGGGAACCTAAGAAAGGTCCACTGTTGTCACTTCCTGATCACCTCCCTCACTGCAGTGCTTATAAACCACACTTTCTTTTTGGATGTAAGGACTGCCTCAATCATATATTTGGCAGAGAAAATGTGCATGAAGATCACAGTTCCTCTAGCCATCAGCTGCATCAAAAAGACACCTTCTTCACAAGCTGTAGGGGAAGTGAAAATTGTCACATTGACAGTTCCTCAGGGCAAAGTTTGGGATTTTGTATCTATTTCTACAACAAAGGATTTGCTCCAAACTCTTGTTCTTGTACTGTTCTCTAAAGGACCCTCCTCTAGGCAATCAATGCACTGCACAACATTAATATAATTCAAGCAAAGGAGCAACCACTACAGAAAACGAGGAAAAAGGAACTCTGATAGGAGGAATGAATAACTTAAAAAAGGTCAAAATGGTCATCAGCACTGTCATCACTGCAAAGGTCTTAAATAGAGCCTTCACAGCCATAGAGGGAGTTGGCAGACATCCACAGGGAATGTCGGAAGCCAGGCTGTGATGGTGGAAATTCCCGTCATATTCTAGGAAGTGTCTTAACACTGAAATCCATGTGAACTCAGCTGCACTGAGAGCACCATCTGAGCTCTGAGAGGTCATACCTAACTCTTAACATAAAGAATTCACAGGGATCTGCTCTCTCACTATTCAGCTTATGCTGAGGGAGATGAATTTCACTGAGTTGCATTGGTTACTCCTGTGACAGCTGAGTGGGTTATGTGTCCAGGAACAGCAAAAACCTGTATTCTTATACTGTATTTTCACTGACAAACATCTTTCACTGTGGCAGCTTCATAGGATTTTAATTTCCGCCTACAGCAGCACAGGTACTGACATTGGTCACCAAGTCCCTTTTAGTCCCAGAAAGGGAAGAGGCCATGAGAAACGTAGACAATTTCCAAACACATCTCAGGCTGTAATTTAGAGTATGTGGGTCTCTGCTGAATTTAGTCCTCCAATAAATAAACAAAAATTATGTGGTTTCTTCACCTTGGTATTTTCAACGGAAACTTTTGATTCTCCAGTTGCCCATGATTCACAAAGATGTGTTGAAAACCAAGACCCAGCAGAACTGAGTACGCCACCACATTCAGCCAACTGTGGAGATTCATGCCAGTGCTTCTGCCACAGGACAGATGATGAATGGCTGTTGGTGTTTGGGAAGATTCTGCAGCCCAGAGCACATTGCCTTGATCCTCAATGTCAACGAACAGGTCGTCATACTGCTGGAGATAATCAGAATGCCTGGTTCTTTTACCCCTTCTTTTTATCATAGGAAAGTACTTTAATATAGGGAAAAGCAGAAGGGAAGTGAAAGGTTTGAAGGTGGGTGGCTCTGAAAAACTACTAGCATACGTTGCTGGGGTTGCTGGCAATGTTTCCTTCCAGCTTAAACAGGAAATTCAAAGGTGCAAGACAACCCTGTCTATAAGTAACACATCTCACACTCTGGCTTTCAGGAGAAAACTCATTTTTCTCAGGATAGAGATACCTGATGGAGAGAGAAGAAAGTCATCTGTGAGTGTTGCCACTGATGGTCATTGTTAAATCATGAAAGAGTTCCTATATGTATAGACTATTCCATGTGGATTGTCCACCTGCTGCAGGAACTGGGACATCACTCTCTACAGCCTCTCATGCACAGAAACTTAAAAATATAATATCCATTACCTCTACTGACCTCGACAATGAATAAAGGACATGTTGAGATATTTTCATGCATGATGACATTTTCTTTCTTGGTTGTGACCATATTGGATTTTCTCCCATCTTTCCTCACATACACATTTCTCAAGTATTTGAGTGTAAGAGTCTTGGCTGATATATAAACATCTCATGGTGCTTTGAAGCCCCTCAGCAAGGAATAAAGTTCCCAGTCCAGATTCTCAAAACGCACAAGAAAGAGAGAAACTATAGGAATAAAGCTGTGTCTGTCATACATATGGAAATATCATGAGGGCAGGACAAAGAGAGATTTAGAAACTGGAATGAGCTGTCTGGAGAAGGCACACGCTGAGTGACAGATGGACAGAGAGGGTCTGTCAGAAGAAACCCAAAACAGCTGCTTTACAAAGGACACAGGTTACAGGAAAACAAAAAGAAAGAACAAATATCTTTTTTTTTTTTTTAAATTTTAATAATTCATAAATAAAGTAGTCCTTATCTCATCATTCCTCTCCTTGGACCTCCCACATCCCACTACTGCTCTGTTCAAGTCCAAAGATATATGCACCACTTCTTGCTAGTTGTAGCACTCCTTCAAAATCATACATTAAAAAAAGATGAGTTAGGAAGAAAAAACTTACAAAAAAGAATGTAGATGTGTGCAGTGATTATCAGTTTACCATTGTGGGCAATTTGGATTTCATTGCCATGGATCTGTGATGTTCTAGAAACAACTATAAGAATTTGGTAGAAAGTATTACTTACTCAAGTATTCATGGAGTAATTCACCAGTTTCATAAAACTGAAAGTTTTATGAAACTGGTGAAGAATTACTGTAGACTTTATTGTGAGGAGAACTTTTGATAATATTGAAGTTGCCATGTTTTTAAAAGTCAACTGAGGAGCAGTAAAATTTGGTGTAATTGAGAAACAGTTGCTTAGCGCATTACAAAATCAGATGTGCTATTTTGCAGAAATTAATGTGAAGACAAAAGGAAAAAAAAGAGGGAAAAAAAAAGACAAGAGAATCACTATATGGCTCATTACAAGTAAATTTGATTCTGTTCAAACAACCCTGACTACAGAGACATTTGAATCAGCAAAATGAGATACTTAGCAAAGGACTGGTATATCTCTGTCTTGCTGGACTGTCCTAGCTCTTCATCCCTGTAGTAGTAATCAGTTGAAAAGACTCATTCATATTTCACATCTTCTTATTACAGAGATAGTATTTGTGTTAAGATTCTGAAAGTCCTAGATATGCTATTTCTAAAGCAGAAACAGAATAAGAAAAGACATCCTTATTCTACAAAGCCAAAAAACCACCCCGTGAGCAAATTCTTACATGATGTTCTCCTGTAGTTAGAGAAAGGACTTTTTGTATATTTTTTGTTGTGTCCCTCCCCCTACCTTTTGCACGGCACAAAGCTGCATTGGTTTCACTCTATTTTAGTGATAAAATCAGTGTTAGCTTTTAATTTCACTCATTCAAAAAAAAATTGGGGAAGAATGAAATGTCAGTTTTCTTCGAGTGGGAGCATATTTTTTCTTGCTCTGCTTCGGAGGTTAACTGTCCAAGAAAGTCCATGGGAGGAGATTCCTAACCCAGCTATCAAAACCAATACTGACAGGCTATAACTTCTAATCAAAGACTGACCTCAGAGTGTATAGGACTCCAGGGAAAATCTTGGGAACTACAGACTGGTGAGTCTGACTTCCATCCCTTGAAATATGACACAGTCTATAATAAACAGTAAAATCATACAGTACATGAACTATATTTTCGGTTGGGCAGCATGGCTTCTGCGAAGAGAAACCCCACCTCAAGAACTTGCTGAAGTTCTAGCAAGGGGACTGTAAATGCATGGATGAAAGGCAAGGAATATTAAAGAGAAGAGACTTTTCAAGAGAGAAGTCAATAGGGATTGGTCCTGGAAGCAATTTTATTCAACATCTTTGTCCATGACCTGGAGAAAAAATAATGAGACGAATATCCAAGTTTCTAGATACGATAATCACTTTTCTGTTAACAAGGAGCTGCAGACAGATCTCATAAAAGCCTACAAATGGTTGGCAAACAAACTCCAATGTGGATAAATCTAAACCAATGCAAGTAAGAAAAAAACCCCTAAACAGACACTGAAGGTTCATAAAGCTGAACATGAAACTGGCAATTATAGTTCAGGTAAGAAATCTTAGCTTCATGTTATCAGGTGTCTGAAATGTCTGAATCAAGTTGCAGTGGCAGCTGAAAAAGCCAGTGAGATGCTGGGCACCATCATGAAGGTGTTGATAGCAAGATAAGATACATATTTTTTTGTATCTAAAAGGTACTGTGAAATCACATCTTGCATTTCTGTGCTTTTTTGGCTTACACAGCTCAAGACAGACATACTGAAGTTAAGAAAGGTAAAATGAAGGGTAAGTATTATGATCAGGGTGATGGGGTGGCTGACTCTTGAAGGGAAATTGAAAGGCTGGGACAGTGCAGGAATCTGAGATGTGATACCATAAATATTTACAAAAGATGAAAGCATTGGCTGAGCTGAATGTGGAAATGTTGCTCAGCACACCATGCAATAAAAAAGTAAGGAAACAATGAAAGTAGTGTTAGGTTTGTTTAAAACTGACAAAAAGAAAAGTTTTTTTTATGCAGTAAGTGGTGAATCTCTGGAATCTGCTACCACAGAAGATGTGTGGAAGGACAATATCAGCCAGTTTTTTAAGAGACTATTTGTTCACAGACAGTATGTCTGTAAAATGCAGACCAATAGGATGAGCTGTGGGAGTACAAAAGGCATAGCTTGCAGATAGGGGCTGGTTTTGTTTTCTCACCTTCAGTAGGATCTCTGGTGAAGACTCAACTCTCGGATTGATGAACAATTGGTCATTTCTTATTTTTCTTACATCTGTGTACTAGTTTAATAGTAGATATGATGTCCATGGCCTATTCTATGGCAGGCCAGTTCTGAAAAAAACCATGTAAGCAATGGTTGATCAAGAGTTTACTCCGAGCTGAATAGCTGTAATGAAAATTAGGGAATATAGGGCCAAGCTCAGCACCATGCTAAAGCACCTGCTTAGTGAAGACTGATACAGAAAATATTTCATGGTTATATATCTCTAAAATATTATATCTCCAGGGTCAAAGATCTGCAATCTCCTGTGACACTGAGTGAAATCATCTGTTCCTGCAAACACATCATTACCCAAAGCAGGAGTAAGTTTAAGGGACTTTACTTTTCTGGGAATTTAGAAGAAGTCAGTGTGATCCATTCTGGCTGGGATATATTTTGTGAAAACTTAGCTCATTATTTACCTTCTGGATATTTTATACCCCAGGTGGGCCAATAGCATGAATATTTCAAAAGAGTTTAGCCTTTAGTTTATCACTCAGAGTTTATCACTCTGAGCATAATATAAGAAAAAAAATGGCTGTTCACAGAGGCAGCTGCTTCTTCTGCTCCAAGAGTTTGGGATGTAGATGACATTTTTATAAACCTGTTCTGCAAGAGCACTGGAGTCTAAATGATACTGACTGATACTATGGAAATAGTTTGTCCTTTGTGAAGACATTTTACCATAGCACTCAGAGTTGGAAGAGTGAGCATATAGATCCAAAGCAGAGACTCACCAGGGAAGTCCTGACTGTGCTGTTAGAAAATTCTTCTTTCTAAAAAGAGGGTAGAAGTTATGACGTATTTTTGGTACCCAGCACGTGACTGGGAATGAGAAATGGGTAAAATTCTAACCTCATCTAAGGCTTTGTGAGTCCTGGAAGGAGTGAGCCTTGTTCCATTGCAGGTATGGAGAAGAGCCTGACTGGGGTCTGCAGAGCAGTGGACAAAGTTAGGATCTGTTCAAGAAATGCTCTGAGCTTGTGCTAGCCAAATTACAGGTGGACTCCTCCTCACCATTTTTTTTTAAGAGGAAACTTAATTTTGGGCTGCTCTTAAGGATTTAGACTGGCCACTGCGCTCCCTCTGTGCCTTGCATCTGCCTCTCCAGAAATGTAAGCCTTATTCACCTGGTATGTACACCATCACCATGCCTGAGGAAGGAGAATACCTGAAAGCCTCTTGTGGTCCACATTCACTAGAAGTTCTGCATGAAAATACATATGTAAAATGCTGAGTTCTATGTTTCTTCCCAAGAAGACAGAAAAAAAAAACAACCCAAAACCAAATCTACCTTAAACAAAGGCATCAAATTCTGTGAATAAAACAATAGGTTAATTTCACCATAGACTTTGATGGTCCCTCTTAAGAACAAAACACAAACAATATCTTGCAGTTAACTGGTAAACAGCATGAGGGAACCTGACTGGTTGCATGATATTCCACATGCAGTTTTTGAATATTTTCTTGGAATGGCCTGAAATTCAGAGGATTTAAAAGGAACTTAAGGGACTATCTTGCTACATACTTCTGCTTTTCATACTTCAGACTGGGAGACAGACCAGACTGTTATGTATGCTGACTGGATGTACCACAGTTGCATCAAGAAACCTATTTCAGCTCCGGCATAGCATGTTGCTAAATCTACAGTGAAGATAAGGCTTGCTATGCACACTACAATGCTCATCAATAGACAGCACGAATACTTATAGTAGAAGATATTTTTAAACTGGCCACGTTTTGATGCATCCTCTCTCATACTCATTCCTCAGAACCTCAATAATGATCTGTGAGAACTCCTTTAAAACCTACCAGGCATAAAATCATTTGCAACAGAGTTCATCAGCAAACGGTATTCTGTCATAAATAGATAACTTCTGAGTCCCATTTTTGATGTACGATTTCTGAGATTGCCTCTGCATGCAATGATGATAACATGAGAGCAAAAGATGTCAGGTTGTAGGAAAAATTTGGGTTAATAATTTAACCCTGAAGAGGTATGGGTTATTTTATGCATGTCTTACACACATTATAATTTTTGTTATGATAGTGGTACTTCAGAGTCATTCATTTATCTAAAGACTTTTAGATTTATTCCAGTGAGATCAAAAGGAAGACAAATTAAACTGACATCCAACAAATAGCCTTCCAAATATGTAAATCAAGAGATATGAATCTGCAGTTATTGATAGGTACAAATTACCAGTAATTGGCCAGACGAGGTAAGAGCTTTGTCCTGTTCCACTTACTCTTTCTCAAAATTCAGAGGAAAGAAATTCAATTAATCAAAAACTTGAAAACACCTAAGTACTCATCAGTCTCTTTCATTTATTCTAAGCATTATTACAGACAAGTCTTACCAGTGTTATTACTCACTTTGATTTAAAAAAAGAATTGAATACTACAACCATTAAATTTGTCTGAAAATGGGTAAGGACAGCTAGCATTAAAAAGTCTGGTTTTGACCACTTACCACCTTCGCTGCATGGACTGGTAAGTTTTGAACAATTGAGTCAGAGAAGTGTTCAACTTCTTGAGTGACTTATACTTGCGAGTGAACCAGTTGATGTTTGGTTATGTGATCAAAAAAAAAAAAAAAATCCTGCTTCTTGATTTCAAATATTGTTTTTCTTCCCAAAGGGTGAAATACAGGATGCATAGAGGAGTTGAACCATAATAAGTGTCAGAGACATGCAGCATCTTAAAACCCTGGAGAAGTCCTAATTTGAATTCTATTCTGAACTTCCTGGCTTAGGCCTCTGTCTACATCCTCCTGCTTTTATTCTCTTTAGTTGTGCACTAACAACTTTAAGGCTCGTGCAGCATGTAAGCTGATTGCTTTGAATATAAATGGGTAGACTATTAAAAGCAGAATTTAGGCTTCTACTCATAAATCATAAAAGGAAGCATAAATTCTGTGTTTTAGTGGAGATTTAAATTCCTAAATGGGTTTTATAGGTGCCACATAAGACCTATTGACAATGCCCCTTTATGATAAAAAGTAAATAGAAGTGACAAAGTCAGAATTCAAAATGCCACTGCTTAGCTCCCACTAGCCTGAAGAAGACCAAAAAAATGGCTGTAGGAAATCTCAGAGGGAAACAAACGATAACATGAAATTAAATGTGTAATATTCCTTTTTATGCTGTGTGGGGGAAAAAAGCACTCAGAGAATGAGCTCGTACATTTGCATAACAAAGGAAATCAACAACAACAACAAATTGCCATCGTGTTCAAAGCTGATAATTGCACAGATGACAACAAGAAAGCTCCTTTCTTCTCAGCTCTCTAGGGGACAAGCCTTGTCGAGATGAGGAAAAAAGGTGGAAAGTGACCCCACTTGCTTTCATGAAAATTAGCAACCTCAGAAAATGTCTTTGGTGCAAGGGGGGTGGCCAGTGAATGGTGTGAATGCTAATGAACACAACGAGGGCAGAGGCTCAGCCAATGTTCCCATCAGCTCCATCAGACAATCAACAACTGGCAGCAGACTCTTCTTCAAACCACCCTCACCCAGCTTACTAACGTCCAACTCACCTTGCCAAGAAAGTTTTTTTTTGAGACGTTACTTTGTAGGGGTTTCTGGTTTTTGTGTGTTTGTTTGTTTTTCCTCTGATATTTTCTTTCAAATATGAAGTGAATTTCAATTCTTTGAGCCCTGTAAAATGTGGGAATCTCCCATGTTTCTGTACAGCCCCAAGTAATGATCCTCAGTTTTCCCAGGTCAGTTATTTGGACCTTATCTCACCTTACTGGGATCAAGGGCAAGGTATTTGCAATCACTTTCTTGTCTGAGGTTCCCAAGCCCGAGCAGATTTCTCACTCTGGAGAAAGAGGTGGTACTTTAGGCACCAGCAGATCACCAATCGTAACTGGTTGTGTCAGCATGAAAATATGTATTTGCTTCCTCTGCAAGATGAAACATAATTTGATTTATCCAGTGACTTCCTAGAAGTACTGTGACTCCAGAAGTCTACTAAAAGTGCTGAATAGTGGTGGGTTGTTTTTTTTTTTTTTAATTATCCAGTTTTAGGGCGTCCTTGAATAGATCTCTAAAACTCTTTGAAAGTGTGTGACTGATGCTGAAAGTCCTAGACAGAAAGACAGGCTGTAAGAGACCAGAACCAACTGATATGTCCCTGTTTAACTCACCAGTCCTTACTCTTTTCCATCCCTGCATCAATAATGCAGCAGGCAACAAAAATGAACAAAGTCACAGAGTTTCATTCTAGTCCTTCTTATTTCGGACCAGCTCTAGTAGAACAAAAATAGCTCCCATTGGCAAGTCTCCACAGACTTGAGAGGTTTAAATCCCTGAAATCTGTCCTTTAACTGTATGAGAAATATCTATAAAACTTAAAAGAGTTAACACCACTTGATTTGAGAAAAAGTCCTT
>NW_008246062.1:2672784-2726333 GCF_000691975.1 Corvus brachyrhynchos
CCCCCCTTCCATAACACAGAGAAGAAAATGTCTAAAATCAGTCAGGTATTGTTTTGTTTTTAAATCCCCTGGGATTTTTGTATTTGATGTCTGATGTGTAGTTTGCTTTTATTCATTCCAGAATAAATGGATGGCAGTCAGGGAGACCTTGAAGAGACAGACAGTTTAGGTACTCACATGAGATCCCTGGGTTCAAGCAGACAAGACAGAAACTTTTGCCTGAGGCTTTAACATCCTATGTACCTTAACCTGTCAGTCCTTACAGTGGGAACAGTTTTATCTTTTATACATAATGAAACATTTGTGGGGAATGGGGGTGCAGGCATGAAAGCTCTGTCATTGGGGGACTCATTTAGGAAGACTGAAGGCAGAGATTCAAATCCTTCTTCAGCAAAGGAAGAAAAGAGCAGGTAAAAGGCTTTCCTACCACCTAGACAAATGCAATGAGCACTGGGCAGCACTCAATCTCTCTCACGTGGGTGGATTTACCTACCCCACCCTTTTCCTTGTGGACAATAAATATGGGAGATCTTAGTATTACTCTAAATAGTCATTAAAATATGTTAAATCCTTAAAAATCTGTAACTGGGTAGAAATCTTTCATTGCAGTCCACACTGGGCTCTTAGAAGCAAAACTGGACTGCCATAGAAACTGATGAAGAGGTGACAAGGAAGGGGAGGAACACTCATGTGGGACTGTGGTGTCCCATAGATAATTCTCATAGATCCTCTAGCTATCTTCAGACTCTGCTCATATTTTTGTCTAAACACATTCAATTGGAAAGCAGCTGAAGGAAGTTGCTGTAGGACGAAAGAAAATTTTACATCTACCTGTTCCTTTTTCAGCCTCAGATTCTTGTGACTCAGGACCATCATCATGCTACAGAGCACAAGTAGCTTTGTTTCTGTCTCTGGTTCATCTCCATCCATCAAATGGAAGAGAAGCAGCTACTAGTTTCTCATGGGGCCTAGGATGCAGTCTCAGATATTCACTGGTTGTACAGCTATGACAAAATGAAAATATGAATCCGAATTTTCTGAACAGAACCCAGGTGTAAAAAGTGTGTGGAGTCAAACGCTTTCTGTGGTGTTTGTTTACTTTGTTTTGGATGAGTTACAAGAGTAAGGCATTCTTGTCTGAAGCTTGTAGAGCAGCTCATCAAGACTGAATCGGGTAAGTGGTTCCTTTCTTGGCTGACTTTCCTGCCTGAAGTGGATAAAGCAGCAACTGGCATTTCTCTGGGTGCAGGTTCCACTAGATGCATCTTTAAGGTGTTAATCCTGCCAGGTTTCAGTTGAAGAAGCAAGTCTAGGGTGTGCAGATAGATGAGTGTTTCCAACTGAGGAGAGCAAGTGCGCAGAGTGGACTGTGAGAACAAGGGAAATGGGACTGGCTTGCATTGGTCTTGGCTGAGTGCAGCAATCTGAACCATGGACAACTCTCTCTTATGGGCAGTGAGAACTGTGCTGAGAGGCATGAAGTGTGGGACAGGCAGAGGGAAGGTTGGAAATACTTGAAGTGAGAATCAGCCTAAATCCATCGCAATGCACAATCAAGTACATATGCAAAGCCAATCTTGAGGTGCTGCCTAGAGGCCCAAAAAATCAGTTGTCTATGCTGATCATTAGCAAAAGGTTGATTTGTTAATGCTGTTAATTTTCAGTAGTGTACTTCAGCTTACTGATAGAGCTGGAAGCTGCTTCCTCAATATTTTAACCTAGTTCCTAAATAGGAACAAGTTATTTCAGACTTTGTGAAATTAATGAGGACTGTTTGCAAATGGCTTGCTTGTGACTGGATTCTCTGATGTCTAATAAAGGACAACATCAATTAGCTGTTTCTTCAGTGGAAGCAGTGGTAGTGCCTTTTGCTCACCATTTTACCTGTTTCCAAAATTCATATTAAAGCAGAATGCATCTGAGTCTTTTTACCTCCACTGCTTAATTTATCCAAAATCAGCTGAGTTCAAAAGTTGAAGGACAGACACAGACTGTGTTCCTTCCCCTTGAAGCCAGATTTATAATTTTAGATTAAGTTGGAGCTGCTTAGGGATCTCCATGGCAGTACTATATAATTTCTTCAGTGAACAGGTTGAGATAACAAAATTATCATGACCACTCTTCTGCTGAGCTGATTAGCCCATGCCTCACCAACAACGCCCCTCTCTGAGGGTCTGATCCCATCATTTAGTTAGACCCTGCCTATGTGTATAAAAACATACTCCGCTATAATATTTGGAAATGTCTGGCAAATGCTAAGAAATATCAGTCTCACAAGGGAAGGAACTGGGGTTTAACTCCAAGGGACAGATAGTGATATGAGGAAAAAAGGAAAAACAGGTTACATGAATAGTCCAAGGAATGAAGAAAGATTGTGGCATAAACCCACTTTTAGCTCCCACATATTAGCTTAGCACATTCAATAATATCCCACCTTTAAACACTGATGATTTGGTATTTGGGACAATCCTGCAGTACTTGGAGGGTTGTGTCTAGGATTTCATTGGGTTTTGCTTCCCTTAATCCAAACTCAGATCTTCCAAGTAATAGTTTACAGCAGGATCAGGGTTATTACTTTTCTCTCATTAATTCATCCACATAACCAGACCAGACCATTTCCACTGTTCAAGAAGAATTTAAACTCCTGCCATGTGCCCTCCAGGCAAAAATCTAACCCTGTGCCATCACTAGGTCAATTTCTAGCAGAACGGTGAAGACAACCATATCCATGTGCCTGTTCCTCCTTAACACTGGATTTCTCTGTCCTTTGTTTATTTCATTTCCTGTGCTCACCATGCAATGAACCTCTCCAAGTTCATTCATTCATTTCATCTTGGCAGCATGTCACTATGCAGACAATCTATTGAGGATGAGATTGAAATAATATTACGCTAGCGAGCTGATAATACCTGACTTTAATATCTCTTAGCAGCATCTCCATTGTGCTATGTCAGTGAAACAGATCAGACAGTCTAGTGCAAACCAAAGGGAGTGTGGGGGGAATACTTCTGCTATCAAAATTAAACTTCTTATACATCAGCAACAGAAGGTGAAAGGGCAAAAGAATTGCAAGGGAACAGATCAGTTAGCTTTCAAGTAGCAGCTCTGAGAAGGTAGGTAATAAACATCGGTATTTAACTCCAAGCACTTTTCCTCCCTCTCTTTTCTCCCATCTCCTTGTCTTGTCTGCTCCCAATAATACACCAGGTTGATCATATATAGCTCATTTTAGTGACATCATAACCATTCCTTTGGTCATTATCATGTTACTTAAACAGATTTACAGTCGGTGCATTTGAATAAAAAAAGGGACGAAGGGGAGATGTTCGAGGAGCCATGAGAAAAGATATTCAAGAAGTGTAGTTAAGACAGCCCTAAGAAGCTCTGTGAGTGGCTTTGATCTCTAAATCCAGTCAGTTAAGTCTGTCTTGTAGGTAGGAGACAGGGCAGGGAGCTGGGACAACCTTAGTATAGCTCTTGATCCTTCTGGTTTTTGACTATGTAGCCTCCAAGAATCATTTAGCTTTTATCACTGTTTCTCCATCTCAAGTTTATGTGTGAAAGAATATCTTCTGTGCTTTAACAGCTAGATGGACGGGTTCATGTTAAGAATATTCATTCCTCTGCTTCAGTTGGTATGGCAACAGGGGAGAACTCGGCTCAACAGTTGTCTCTAATAGACCCAGATCATGGGTCAGATCTGATCCTGAATGCTGATATTTCATCTGAGGAAGAGGATGAAGTTGGATAGAGGGGTATTTCAAATTCATTAAATATCCTCTGCTGCCTCAGCAAGCAGCTTATCAAGGGAATCATTAACAGCGTGAAATTTTTAAATGTCTGTTTACAAATGAATCTATAAAGAAGATGCCTGGAAGAGCCTTTCAGCTCTTCCAGGTGAATTTCAAAGGCCACATCAGCTATGGATAAAATCCAAGAAGTTGAAGAGGTCAAATGTGAAACAAATGGACCTCTGTTTAACTCTCCATGTCCTGGTGATGCTGGCTGCCTTCCTTCTGCCTCTCTAGCACTGAACCTGCCTTTCTGGTATTCCTCTTTACATGCTGATATCACAGCTTATCCCTCCTGCACCTATTGCTGGCTGGTGTTACCACTGCTGTCTATATCTGAGATTGTGAGCTATAAGTGTGAAATCAGGGGCCAAAGAAGAATTAAAATCCTGCATCTCTCTTTCTGCAATTGCCTCATACCTATTTCTAGAGGAGCAGTCAGATTGAGATGATCCTGTTTGCTGTATTACAAGCCTTGTTAAAAGTGTGAATGAGAGCAGTGTTAAGGCTGAATAACTTACCAGAGAGAAAAAGCCAAAGGAAAGAAAATAAAAAATAAAGTTTTTAATGGGTTTCTGAACTTTCTGAAAGGCTGCAGACACAGCATCCTAGTTTTTGAAATCTACGCACTGATGAGTTTTCCCCTTTTTCTTTTGCTGTTAAAGTTCCTCATGCAGCCAAAATACAAGTGGTCCCTCGGCACTGATTTATATTATTTTTAGATATGTGCAGGCAGCAACAGTTTTAAGCCCTCGAAGCCTAATAATATTTTTTCCTTTAAAGAAGAAAGAGAGAGAGAAAGAAGTGATCCTCCACAGCAGATCGGAGCAGGAGGAGGTGACTGATAAAAGTTGTGACTCGCAGATTGAGCACACTACCCTAATTAGGTGTGAACTTGGCATTTGCAGTGTGACTTCTGCCCTGCTAAAGTTCTTCTCTGACCAGAGGAGGGAATAAATCCAACATCTCTTAGAATCTTCATGGTCTAAAATCTGTTCAGCTCTATGAGAAACCTCAAATTTAAATGATTCTGACTTCAAACTCTGAAAATAACATGTTCTGAAAACAGTTAATTTTAAGATTAAGGTACTGGAATAAGATTGAAGATGCTTCAGCCTTATTGCCAATTCTGTACCAAAATTTCAAAGTCACAGTGGGAAAGGTACATAACTTCAGTCACATTTGTCGAAAAGGGATGTTCTTTTGCTTGTCTTTTTCCTTTACAAAAAAACCCCCGGCACTGGGAGGGGGTTTTCTCCTGGCATGCAGGCCCTGATCTCAGGCTTCTCTATAGCATAAACAGCCAGAAGCATTTCAGGACTGGCATATCTTCATCAAAACACTGGTAGTAGACTCATTGGTACAGATTTAGTCATCTACAGTATTGGCATTTACATCTGAGATAGTCATCTAGGTCACCTTCACAACCCATGAGAAATAGTCAATTCTAGAGGACGATCCATTTAATTCAAATGTAGATGTCAGGAGAATCACTCTCTGGAATTGCCTATTTCTCTCCACTGACTGTGTACAGAGTTTAGGCAGTTAGGTCAGATGTGTATTCATTATACACATTTACCAATGAATCCCAAGTTCTGACACCCTGCAGAAGGCATCCTCCTCAAAGCATCTAGACTTTCCATGGCTGGGTTTGTGGTTAGTTCCTGAATGTGGGATCTTAGTGACCTGTGGAAAATCCTCTCGAGGCTCACCCCTTGCCATGATCTGCAATAGCTCAGAGGCTTAGAATAGGAATGTGTGCTGATGAAGGAAGTAGATTTACGACCGTTTTAGGCAATAACTTTTGATTTCTTACCTTGTATAAAGACAAGCTTCACCCACCCATCTCCAAAGGCGAGCAATTCTGTCTGTAAGGGAAGTAATATACTTTGACTTGTGAAATATTTTTTCATGTGTCAGCAATGGTGGGCATTCTCCAGTCTACTAAGGCATCCCTTTCTCAAAGCTGGATAGCAAAAGAAACAACATTTCCTTCATTTTGGAACCTGATTCCCCAAAGCTGTCCATAACTTCACATTTAATTGGATCTGTCCAAAGAGTTCAAAGGTTAAAGCTGGGGACAAGGCGTGAAGGAAGACTAAAAGGCACAGAGGAAAAGATTGCTTAAGAAGATGTGCTGTAGGAAAAAAAGTAAAATGAAAGGCAAAGAACATAATAAAATGAACAATCCAGCCTGGAAACCACCTCAGTGCCCCAAAGGAAGCCATTCATTTACATTCGCAAGAAACGCAACAGCAGCTGGAGGTGTCTGGGCACTGCCATTCCACAGATGATGTCAGGCCTGCAGAAGATTTTTCAATTAATCTCTCTTGACCCTGTGTCTTGAACCCTCATTCCTATTTTTAACAACCCCATTCTGTTGAATGACCTTGGGACCTAGTGACCAATAATGCCCATTTAAGTAACTGCGGGGGTGTCAGTAAGTATGCAAGGAGAATTTGCAAAGGGCTCATTATATAAAGAGTTAGTTACCACAAAGAAGGACTCTCTCTCTCTCTCTGTCTCATCCTTGCCTGTAGGCTAGTAGTTGGGGACCTTAAACAGAGGCTCGGTCACACTAAACACACAGAAAAGGCCGTTCTGTGTGTAGATGGCTGTAGAACTTGGAGAGAAGAAGAAAGGTCATATGAACACATACAACTCAAACACATCAGCATCATGGAGAAACCATCAAAAACTTCATATTTCTTCTTTCCACTAAAATATTGGATATAAAAGAATTGCAACTAAAACAAGACCAATAGAAGTGCCAGATCACCTTTTACATCACAGCATGGAACCTACATTAGTCCTGTTAAACATTTGGAAAGACTAACAGGAAGGATGTGGCTTCGAGTTCATGTATGTACAGCAAATGGAGAGAACAATTCTGTCTGAGTCACAAGAAAATAAAATGCACTGAGCCATTTTGCCTCATCAGTGTCACAGAAAACAGTTTTATGTCCACAAGATACATACTTCAAAACATCCTGTTAGAGGTACAGCAATATATACAACAATTATTCCAATATGAAAATATGTGTGGTACTCTTGTAAGCATTGTAAGGTTATGAACATGTTCTCGTTCCTGTTTTTGGTACATGTGTTATGTGTTTGGCAGGCTGAAAAAGAATATGTTTCATTGTTTTTAAAAAAAAAAAAAATAGAGGAAATGATCCTCTGTTAGATAGTGCTATGATGACAACATGGGAATAAAAACTCAGTGTACTGTGGTGTTATGCAAACCTCTCTGTGCTCCTCTGCTGATGGAATGACCACCATCTTGGCCCTCCAACTAGGTTTCAACCATCTATCCTTTCAGATAATGCTCTGGATCCAAGAGGGGGAATAACAGCAGATAAGGCAAGGCTTAAAGAAAAATGAATGATAAACTTGGTAGACTGGGTTGGATTTAAAGCTGGATTCTGCTGCAAGGGAAAGAAGCATTTTCTTTGTAGTGATCCCACTCGTGGGGTTCTGGTAGGTAAGAGCCAAAGAAGAGGTAAGAGGATTTATGGGAGTTGGGGGAGATGTTGGATTAAAGCTATTAATCAGAACGTAAAAACTGTCATTCTGGGTCAGAGTAAAAGTCTGTAACAAAATAACCTGTTCCTGACAGTGACCTGTAACAGATGTTTGGGGAAAGTGTATAAAAACCATAGCAATTACAGAGTGATCTTTCCCCTGGCTGTACTCTTGAGTCTGAAATCAGCAGTTTAGAAACTTCCCAGGTTTTTGTTTCTCAAACTTTCAGAAGGTTTGCAATAAAAAGTTACAGAAATCCACCAGGAAGTCAGGCATTGCAGATGTGTACTGGTGAAAGATGTGTACTTCTCTCTCTTAAGAATGAACAGCTTTATAATATTACTCCAAACAGTTTTATTCCATTGACTAAGACCACCACCGGCATGTAAGTGAGAGCCTGTTTTTCTCTGGGATGCTATTTCAGCCCCACACCCATCAGCTCTTACCAAAATGCATGAAGCTACCAAGATATATGAACCTAGCGAATTACACGCTGAAGGGATGGATACAGGACTAGAGAAGGAAAATTTCAAGGCTCTCTTCTCTGCAAGTTCATTAATTATGATAAACCTGTTCATCCAGCATCTCTTGAAAAACTCCTCTCCATGTAATGTCCTTGTACCACTCTTGCTGGGTCATTGACTAGCAAGGCGTCCAACACACCCTGCCCCAGTAGCGCTACAAAAAACTGATCCTAAGCAGTGATCAAAGAAAAGCAGAAGGGCAAAGAAACAGGAGAACAAAGAAGATAAGGACCACAGAAATCCATCAAATTTTAAAATGCAATGGATGCACTAACATCTCAGAGGAGACTCAGATAAGGACACAAGTATCTCTTCTTACATATTGCTTCAAGGCTGAGCTCTGACACACAGTCTTACTTACTCTCCAACAGGTTTGTTCACCTCTTTGTTCGTTCAGCCTTTCTCTTTTAGCGGAGAGGTTTAATTTTGCTGACCTCCATTGATTATTAATAAAGAAGAACTAAAAATCAAAATGCTGCTGTGTGTACTTCTCCACCAGTCACATGAATCTCACTTGCCTCTGTGAGCTCCTATCACCCTAGTTTCATCCAGGACAGAGATTTCTTGTGTGTGTCTTTAAAACAATCTTGTCACTGCTATGTTCAGACCTTGTTTCTGTGTTGTATATTTCCAGACATCAGGCAAACCCTCTCTTTTTTCTTGTCTGTTCCAATTAGTTTCTATTATATCTTTTTTCTTTCCTTTCCTTATACCTTTTAATTCCCCTTCCTCTTTAATACACTGTCTCTGTACTGTTGTTGCCTAACTCCCAGGAAGTGTTTTGGGACATACTTGATTAAAAAAGATAGAAGAGATTAAATTCAAGCAGCTTTGTATTTTTACTTCGGTACTTCCACTTTCCCCTGTCAGTATAATATCTGTAATAACTGAAGTATTTGTATCTTTGGTAATTTAAAAATATTTTTTTCTGTCAAAATATTCTAAATTAATTGTTTTAAACATAAGAGGTAGAAACATATTTGATGGATCTAAAAATTATTCTAAATTTCTTCTTTTAAAACATACTGTAGTGTTTCAATTATATTATTATTTATATAACAGTCCTCACGTTTTCTGGACATTTAAAATAAATCATGTTATAGTTATAACATTTCTTTGATGCCATGTGGAATGCCTAAAGTACTTTGGGTTTGTATGTCTTTCTTTTCAAGCAGAGTTTGAGGTACTAATGGAATTGACTTATTCACAGAACTGGAAGTTTCAGGAGAAAAAAAATAGATATGAAGCTTTGGTCATTACAAGTTTAAACCTCAGATAATCCTCATCCTCCTTAACTGAAAACTCAAATTTAATAGATTTTATTTGAATTTCATTCTGTATATGGAAAGGTGGGGCATTTTTTCCCCTCCTTAAAAAGCTGTGCAGCATGGCAGGGTGTTGGAACCAGATGATCTGTAAGGTCCCTTACTACCTAAACTATTCTATCATTCTATGATAACCCTGATGGGGAAAAAAATAAAAATCAGCCTTCCACCTGGAGTTTTGACACATATTCTCTTTCCTTCGAGCCTGACTTATTTGTAAAAACTTCTAATAAACATGAGTCTGACAGTCAGCCTAATATGCTGGAATCAAAATCTATTATTGACTTTGCCATATTGATCAATGGTGGCCCAAGCCCCGTAATAGATTATGGCGTTTCTCTCTAAACACAGCTGCTCAGCTGTTCCCTCTCTGCATTAAATGAATGCTCCTCTGACAAGAGCTGTTAAAATGAACTGGTTCAGAGCCTCTTGCTCCAGGCCTTGCCCTTTCATAAATACATGGTGCACTTCCAGGACCATGCAAACACCTAAGCAGCAGCTTGCTACTTCTGTTTGGATGTGGTTTCAGGTGTGGTTCTTTGCCACCCAATCCTGTTTTATCCCTTCTCATCAATGCCTCCATCCCCTTTCCCATGGCGCATCTCACCAGCATTCCCTGCACTTGTGCTTTGCTGCTCTGCTGTGTGCTGTATCCTGACTGCATAGACTGGGAACGGAGCCACAGGGAGGCTAATTGCCTTGTCACACAGAAAGCTCATGCCTAAGAGGGAGTTTGAAGCCATTTCTTTCATGTCAGCTGCGGGTGTATGAAATGTTGACTAGCTCCTCTCTCTTTATGCTCCTCAAACCTACCTTCTACTCCCAGTTCTAAATTTCAGCCTCTAGGTGAGAATATCTTCATGTGCTTGGAGTACGGTAGGACAGCTTTTCTGTGACATCAGTCTGAGCTCATAGGAATATGGAGAAGGGTTATCTTAAGCACAGAGGTGAGTTACGCTACAGCAGACTGTGCAGTCATGGTCTTCCCTCTGCTACCTGGAGGTGATCACCCCAATAAGTCTGGGAATGACACCAAACCCCTCCAATAAGCAACAGTAACAACCACCTGGAAGGCAGTCCCTGTATTTTTCATGGTTCTGGATGGGTTTTGGGACCATGATCAGTCCAGCTAAGGTCCTTGTGGAAGCAAACTTTCGTGAGGCATACAAGGATTCAAAAAACACAGGAAATTTTGCTATTTCTACAGCTGCCACTTCTCTTGAAGCCAATTAAAAAAAAAAAGGGCAACAACTACACATGCTTTGTAGAAATATGCAATTCAGAAATGTTTAAATGCAGGGATGTCTAAGGAAAATTTCTTCTTCTCTTCTAAACAAAAAGATGTAATCTGTACTGAACAGCCAGTTGCAAAAAGTGTTTCAATATTATCTTTTCACAGGAAAAAATTATACATAATGCTGAAGAAAAGTGAGATGAACACATAAATGCTGTTTTCAGTGACACCTTATATTTTTCACAGATTGCTCTCCTAAATTAGAATATCTCCATTGGATTTATTCAGAAGAGAAGCCAAAGATTAAAAAAAGGCAGAGAGGTTGAGTGCTCCACTCAAGACAGGTCATGGTTTTTAAGTGAGACCCAAGAACGTCAGGAGCAAGGTGTGTACAGGAGCTAACCAGAGGAAAGCTAGCATTGGTCTTCCCTGAGAGTAGAGCCAGAATTTCCAGATCTACAAATAAACAGCCTTTTGTCAAACTGGGAGAAAACAAAACTGTGCTGTGAAACAAACAATGGACACTGGTATTGGAATGAAAAGGATATGGAGAACATGAGAGTTTTAGAGCAGGTGGCATCAAACCCTTCCTGAGCAAGTCAAGGGCTTGGTGTCCCCAAAGCAACTCGACAGAGAGATCCCCAAAGCAATCTCTTACGAAGTCTTCTGTAGTATGCAAATTTACTGAAATACAGTCCCCTTTGCCTACTGGGAGATGAATGCGCTGTGATCCGTCCTCTCAACCCACACTGACACAGGCAGCTGACATTGTGGTTTTGAAGATTTCCCTTTTGTTTTTACTGCCAGCTCGTGGGAGGGGGAGAGAAAGAGGAAGGGGAAAGAGGAGGATGTATCGCGCCCGCGAGTGTGTGTAGGCAGGCCAAGAGAATCTGTGCCACTGAACACCCAGATGGCAGGAAAAATTCACCTTTTACTAACTGGATCCCTGGCAGATTTTTATAGCGTGTGGGTGGGAGAGAGGGCAGGGGCTGAGAGGAGGATGCAGGAAAGCAGAGCATGTAAATGCACATATGTTTGCACCAGAAAAAGGGAGAGAATGACATGCAGTGAATTAAGAGGCTTCTATCTGCATGTACAGAGTGACAGAGCTGCACAGGGAAGAGGAGCGGAGTTATGGCGATGTCCTTCAGGAACAGAGATCCAAACACCCAATAAACCTTTCCTTTGCCCTCTTCTGCGCAGAGGCACACAGGAGGCCTCTAGCTCCTGGTACCCTTGCAAGGTATGTCACAGCAAAATTTCTTTCTCCCAAGATTCCCTGAAATGGGCTTTGAAAACAGAGAAAAACTGCCTGTCTTGAGCTGAACTTTCTCTTCATCCCTTGAGGTGACACAGCTCATATGCAAGTCAAGGTTCACATTCTGTGACTTCATGCTCCTGACCATGAGGCTGTGCCTCTACCTACACCTCTTTTCCATCTGAATTTCTGGCTGTGGGAAGAAATGAACCAGTGGAAATCTTTCCAAACTACTTTTCTGAGCTCTCAATATCTGTTAAAAAAGAAAACCAGACCATGGACTGGTTCTTTAACCTTGTGAGCATGAAGCCTTGCTCACATGTAGTTAAATTCCCTCCTTCTCTTCAAAACTGAGCGGACTGAGTTTCACTTCCAGGGGTTGGATCACACCCGTAGTTTCCATTTACCTGAGCTACCTGAGATGCTCTATGACTTGTGGTTCTTGGCACACAAACACAGCTCAGAGGGACAAGAAGTTTGGCTGGAGCAGGTGAAGTCTGCTTTGGGAAGAATATGGGATACACATAAACAGTTCCACAAAGACTCAATTAAATACTTAGAAATATCCCACATTATTTGCATTCCTGAATCTGTGCTGATGCTCATCCTAAAGGTATCTAGAGACCCCTGAAATTCTCTCCGTGATAGGAAGTGTAATGAAATGCATGCAAGATAGCTTAAGGCCATGACCATCTCACTTTGGGGGCGTTTCTTAAAGATTTGTAATTGAGTCAGATCTGTTAAAAGACTGACAAGTATTTCCAGGGAGATTTGACCTGACTGGGGAAGATGTAAGCCTTTTGGTGACTGAAAAAAAAAAAAAAAAGAGAGAGGGAGCATTTAAAGCTCATTTGGAGAAAGGATGCAAAACTATACAAAGAAAATCTGATAAAGAACGATCTTAAGAGTCTTCGAGACTGTATGCTGTGACCTAACATCTCTAATGTCCTAAAGCTATGGGTCCTGGGTGTTGTGTTTCAAGCCAGAATGGACCATCTGGATCATCATTTTGAATTCCTGGTAGCAGAATTTAAGTCAGTAATTCCCAGAATGACTAAGTGTCCTCTGTATCCCTCACCCAGCAGAACAAACAGAACCCTATGCAAATAGAGGTATTTTGCCCACCATTTATTGTCTGATAACCACACAGGAAAAGACTAGGCTCTTTATTCTTGATTTAGCCCCAGACACCAAAAGGATTCCCTGCATTGTGCTAACAGACAGGTAGGTAAAGACAACTGGCATGTGCCATGGGGGAAATCATTGGGAATGCCTCGACAGTGACTATCAAGGCAAACCTTTTTCAATGCCTTCAAGAGAAACCAAAAAGCAAATGAATATGGGAAAAAAGTAATCCCCTCACACTTCCCTCTCTGAAGGCAGCATGTGCTTTAAAATTAACGACACAAGGTCTGCCTTGTAGCAGACAGTGGGGCAGAGAGGGTGGCTCTCCTCTGCTCCCCAGGCCTGCTCCCAGGGATTGCGTCTGCCTGGGCAATTTTGGCATTTCCATATATCTGTGTGATTGTTACGTAGATATTTGGTACAGGCAGCTGCTTTTGTTCCCTGGTACTCCTGCTGTGAGGGAGGGAGCCTTGTGGGTGGCAAACAGTGTGCTGCACAGGCCATTTGTAACCTACTTACTGGCCAGTGACCAGGAGCTGCTGCAAGCCCCATTTCCATCTGACTCCAACACTTTCACATGCATTTCTCTGTCTAGAGATTACAAACATGGGCTTGCCTGTCCATCCTCCCTCCAGCATTCTTTCCCTGGCCCAGAGTGAGGTTATTTCCCCTGAGAGGAGACACCCAGCTCTAGAGTTTGCTGTGATAGCAGAAAGGGGTACCAGATGACCAGTGCCAGTAACCGAGAGTATGAACCTCAACCCTCTTCCCAGTGATTCTCCTGCTCCTGTGAAGTCAGAGTTGGGTATTTCCAGCTCTGCTTATCATGAGCCGCACCTTAATGAGGGCCTGCTTCTAAGTACCCTGAAGTCATCCCTTTATCCTCAGGAACTTCAGATCAGGCCCATGAGACATCATCTGTGTAGGCAGTAGACTGATTATTAGATGGTACAAATCAGTGCAATGGCACTGACTTCTACAAAATTAAGCCAAAGTACATTAATGAATAACTATTTCAGAAGCTTTGTTAATGAAGAAAACCAGTATTTTTGTTAAAAAATGAAAAAAAAAGCTGCAGCACCTGGACTGCAAAGTCAGTCCAGGCATTGCTGTGTCTCTCAATACTTTCCACAAAGTTCTGTGCCCAGTTTTGATCTCAAAAGGGATCACTTAACATATATGTGAACCTCACTTGTAGAGTGCTTATTTCTCTGCTTTTGGAAAAGTACAAACAAAAAAAAACCCCAACAATTTTTGTACTACTGTAACAAAATATATTACAGTTTACTTGGGTCCGATGGACTTGTATACATGTGGCAATGTGCACAATCCATACCTATAAATACTTATTTCAAAGAAATACATATAGGTACTTACCTGCCCAATCTGACCTCTTTTATAGCACTAATGAAAAGTGCTGTGAGTGTCACTTACTGGGTGAGTTACTCTTGGGCCCAGACCCAAGTGCCATAGGGTATGACAGTCCTTTATAACAGGTTACCATCCTTTCTCAACACTTATGATGTGGTCACAGACATGCTAAGTGGACCATCAAGGAAGCCACATTCTCAGCAGATCTCTTCCTTCTCAGTGTTGTCCCTGAACACTTGTTGTTTTACCAGCTCATGCTCTTATTTGAGGATGCATCCCATAACACTAAATTCTGGTCATATAGAACAGATTTCATGAAAAATGTATTTTACACTTTCCACTTCATCCTGAACCAGAAGGGAAAAATCAATTTTTGTCTTAAATACAAATATTGTGCCCTTCTGAGGTACTTTGCTCTTGACATCTAAACCTTTGATATCTGAATTTGAGATACTCATCCCATTACAGATAAATCATTTTGAATGGATTGTCACTGGACCCAAGTGCTTAGTATGATTATTTTAACGACAGAGAGGCTGTTCATTCCCTCCACTGACCACAGACGGGGTGGAGATAATAATCTCAGATGTGAATATCTGTCTTTTAGACACTTAAACAAATATCGTCCCTGAGGCTCAGCTTGAGTGGGCACATGGAAAAAGCTTGGTTTGTGCTGGAGAATTCTGTGGGCAATGCTACAAGCAGAAGATCCCTGATCCTCGCCATGATGCAAATGAAGCTACTCCAGCCAGCTTGATGTCTCACTGAGCCCATATAGGGAGTTTTTGGCTGTCTCTGTACTGTGAACAGATTTACTGTTGCATCTGTGTCTGCACCAGGAAAGCTTATCCTAGTTTCTGAATTGTGTAAAGGCTCCTATCATGGATAAGACTGAACTGGCATTCATGGAACTAAAGAGAAGTTATCACCAGAATATTTTAATATCTCCCTGGATGCACTGATTTTGTGTCCAGGTTCAAGCCAAACTCACCAATATCTGAGCTCAGATGCACAACACAGGATAGGTTTGACAGAAAACTGCACCCAGTTTCATGCGAAATCAGCCAGAAGGAGAAAAAAACCCAAAACAAACACAAAACCAATGAACCAGGACAACAATAGCAAAAACAACAAAAACAAAACAACAAAAAAGAGCTGACTTAAAAACTAGGAAGGGAAAGTATCAAGCAAAGCAAAACAGCTGTGCCGCAAATAACACTGGTGTGTTTAGTTTCCATACAGAAAGTTCCTTTCAACAAAACAAAATTAAATTATATTTATCTGTATAATATCAGGATGAATTCCAAGATTCTCTGAGTACATGGGTAATGCTCTTCGTTTGGGGTCCAACCACAAGAATATCTCACTGTGAAAAAGGGCCGTAAGAGATTGGGTAGTGCAGGAGTAACCTGAGTCCTGCCTTATGGGTTTGCTATCCAGATTTCCCCAGGCATTGGTGCAAACATCTGGGCATTCACGTGCATGGTGACATTTATTTCTTTATTTTTAATGCCGCAGGGAATTGAGGATTATGTTTGTTATTTCCACTAACCAGGCATTAAAATACCTCGAGCCCATCGCACCCTCACTGAGTTTTCACTGAGAATCCCTAGGCAGAGAGAGGATGACACAGTCCTAGAAAATACTAAGAGAGATTAATGCAAACCACAGCGGCAGCACAAACAGTGCCCAGATGTAAAGCACTGAGTAAACAACTTTTCTTTTCCCTTCCTTTCACATCGTAGTAGATGAGCCACCAGAGGGAGTACAAGAGATCGCCAAGAACTGCAGGATAAACAGCTCTGCTTTTGGCAAAATAAAGGTAATTAAACATTTTCTACCAGGGGCTGCAGAATTCAAACCAGTGTGAACCTCTTTAGGTCACTGCAAGATCTGCATCACAGCAAGATTTCTCAGAAAACCTAAATTGGTATTAATTTACAGTTTAACTTCTCCAAGAAAACAAAGGGAATAAAGAAGCAAGTTGATATTTTTGTATCGTTGATGATAAAAATTTCTCCCGTGTATTTCTAATTAAATATTATTATGTGTTTCTAGATCAATTGCATAGAAGAGAAGGTCAGGTGACCGGAATCCAAAGGGCAAATGATGCCTTATCTGTGTCACTGTACTCTTGCTCACGTGTATGGAAATACACAGATATTTAAATACAAGTACATTGTACACTGCTCAGTCTTACTGTTTGGTATCAGAGGGTGAGACATGAGGTTTCACACTGCCTTGTATCTTCTATTGTGACTTAAATGGTGGAGGAGGAAAACAGCTCTCCCAGGGGCCTAGGAACGGGCAAAGCATGGCACAGGCAGCTCTTTATGGCCGTGATGGGGCTTAGGGACATGGTTTTGTGGTGGATCTGGAAGTGCTGTGCTAATGGTTGAACTCTATTTTAAAGTTCTTTTCTAACCTAAATGATCCTGCAATTCTGTGTCAGTTTAGAGAGACACTACCACGCACAAATTAAATCATCACCCTTCTTGTAAGACAGGGCAAAGAGTAGCACTGCTGGGCCACAAAACTGACATGCCAAACATGTTCTCTGTTATGGAGTTTCTGTGGAACCACATAAATGTAAGAAAGAGCTTCTCATTCAGATCCTACTACTCTCCTCTGGTCTAAGTTGAGACCATCAGCTTAATGTCAAAAAGCTGAGCATTTGCTTTCAACACTGAGCTACAAAATTCTCACCCTTACATTCCTTCTAGAGCAAGTTGGCTGGAAAGCCAAAAAGTTCCTTTTTCCTTCTGTCTTTTCTGTGTTTTCAATGTCGTGATGGTAGTGGTAACTGCGCTATTCCATCCAAAAACATATAGTCAAAAGAGATGAAGCAAAGGAAAGGTGAAACAGGAGCTGAGGGATGTGACTACGGCTGTAGAGTGGATTGGGGACTGAGTACACCCTTATCCACTACACTAGAGGCTGTTCCATTGCTATCTTTGAATTTTCTCTGGTTAATACCTCACCCATGGTTGCACTGGGTAGAATATGATATTTCCACAGGCCTCTGTACAAGAGCAAAGAGATGAGATTAAAAAAAAAAAAAAAAAAAAAAAAAAAAAGTGAGATTGTCAGTGATTTGGGAGCACTTTTTCAAGGAGATCAGGCTGTGGTTGGAGCCAAACAAGTGGCTCAAGTAGCACCACCTGGACCAAAATGCATCCAAAGTCTATGAGGTGAGACTTGAAAAAGAAGCCTGACCTCTTCCTCCTGCATTTGGAGGGTGAGATAACATTTGCTGTCAACCTGCCTGTTCTCTGGATCAGCAGATTAGTTGGAATGATTAGAAGAAAATAAAGGATGTTTTCCACTCAGTTATTTACAAATTGTACCTAATGAATTATTGATCAGGTGAGTAGCCTTCTGCACCGCCCTCTGGGAATCTATCCTTTCCAAGTCATGCTCATGGCCCTGTGGCCCAGAAGGGCCAATGGAGATGTTTCAGCCCTTACCCTAAGGGGGTATTTGGCCACTGAGGCCACTTTTGTTTTTCTGTTGCTTTCTCAGTGAAAATTGAATCTCATTAATTTAGCCGGAAAGCAATAGTAATGGGGAAAAAAATCCAAAACTATGCATCTGTATAGGAAAAATGTAAAGGATAACCACTACTCCAGACCAGAAAAACAATTTCCCCATTGTTGAAGGAGGTGAAGGATGAACACAGAATTCAAATTCAAGGGACCTGAGTTCCTTTCTTGTCTCTGCCACCGAAACACTGAGCAGGTCACTGACTGTATCAGCCAATGTAATTACCTGTCAGCAACAAGAGTGCACAGCCTGTGCAGGTCTCAGCCATGGCTCTCCTCACAGCCACTGGGGATGAAACCAAGAGCCCCACCAGTCCGGAGTGCAATTTATCCAACTAAACACAGGTATCCGCTCAAGGCCAACATGAGTCATGCCCTAAAACTTACCATCTGTCTTTCCTACCTCTCCATTAACTATGAAGGGAACTGAGAAATAGAAGCCTACACTGAATGGACCTACAGTTAGATCAAATGAACACCACCACTGATTTATGTCTATCCCAGTATTTCATGTTCTTTTCTATTTTGTGTCTGCATCTCTGTGTAAACCCTAGGCCTTATTGTCATCTCCGCACAGGTTAGGACAAGACAGTTTTATCGGCATCCTTGTGTTTCAATGCTTCTTTGAGAAAGGGATTAACTAAAAATACAGGCATCACAATCTGTACCCTGGACAGAAACGTGGTCTTGAATTCCACTGTACAAAACACATTGGGGCCCCATGGCTGTCCCTTAGCCTGCACTCTCAGACAGGAGCAACCTGAGCTGTTCCATGTTAGACCTTCCACCAGCACAAGGCAGTATCATGGTACTGAATTCAATGGCAACACTTTAAACTACATGTTTGAATATCTGTTTATAATCTACACGCAAAATTTTATGCCTCATGTAACTTCAGGCTTTTTTTTTTTTTCCAAGGGAAAATAATAAGTTTTTATTTATTATTATTATTGTTTTCTTGCATAGCTGGCAAGAAGGGTAAAGTCAGTCTCTTTCTCTCTCCTCCGCTCTGAGTACCAGCTGTTCTTCATGAGGGGATATATGAGCAGTTTTATACAGTTTTAATATCCACCAGAAATTACATCTCACTGCTTTGGGGACTGAACCTTTAAAATTCAATTTCAAATAAATATAATTATAAAATAAGGCAGGAAAAAAAAAATATAAGGGCAAGAGAAGGAAGAGAGTATCAAAATTCAGCTCGTTGCTATAAGAGCTTCAGGGCACAGCCAGTAGGGCTGTGTTCTTTAGCAACAGTAAGGAAAATGGCCTAGGGCTCTGAGATTAGCATATTAATGTTTTGGTCACCACTCTCTATATGAAGCCAGAGATGGAAAATCCCATGCTCCAAAGAAGGAAGGGGAGCAGGAGGTTTGCAGAGAAGTTTTTGTATCTTCCCCAAATTTCTCATAATTGGAGAAATACAAAAAGAGGAGAGATAGAAAAAACAACCTCAAAATGCTGGGAGGAGGAAAGGAGGACTCCTGAAGTATCATCTCAGGGCTCTTGTCCCCAAAATCAGAGCCACCTCTAAGCAAACTAGGGTCTCAGAGAGCACTGTTGTAATTCTGGCAGGTAAAAAAACCAAACCATAAGCACTGAAAAAACAACCATTCCAAGGCCCAAAGTTCTTCAGCTTTTTAATTTCCTTCAAAAGTGATGGAATGGATGATCTTGTTGTTAAAATTTAAGACTACTGTAACAGTGTGGACATGTTAGCCCTAAGAGAGGCATTGAATCTTATGTGCATGTGCAGTGTTTCTAACAAGCAATAATTTTTAACTGGAGAAGAATTCACCTTAAATTAAGAAAGCCCTTGCTTACAGGTCTGAACAGACCTGAGCTGATAGGTGTTCCTTCTGCTTAGTGAAGCTAAGGAAAACAAAACATATTTAGTATTTTGCAGCAGTGGTCTGCTATTTATTGCTAATAATACATAAGACTGTGCTGCAACACCTGTTGGGACCCCAGTGAATGCACACCCTGAGCACAGCAGCCAAGCAGGAAATGCTAGTAGGAGAAACAGATGCACAGAAAGTGCAGGTAGCTGATACAGAGATTGCAGTGTACGTGACTCTTAGGGTTTTGTTCCCTGTCTGTCAGATTGCCCTGCATCCAGGGAGCACAGACATACCAGGAAAATAATTTGAAATCTGAGGATGGGCTGGTTACAAATATGGCTCCCTAGTCTGGTTGGAAATATAACTGGTTCTAGGGAATCTATGTGGAAATTCATGCACACCGGCAAAAGTCTTGCTTCAAATAAGTACATAGAAGAGACTTTGAGAGGTGAAGATCTGCGTGCACCCTCCACTCTGGAAACAGATGCTCAAGGCACTCAGCAATGTGCAAGACAACTTTTGCGTGTAGGTGCCCAATTCTATGCCCTGCACCTCCATGTGCGTCTCTGCCTTGCTTCTTAGGAGCGATCTGCTGTATCCAAAAGGCAACAGTAATGCTTTAGAAGTGATGCACATAGTCACAGACTGTTTGAGCCATGTGTAGGCTGGGAACCAGCAGCTCACTTCTGATTTTCTGAGCTAAATCTAAGACTCAATCTCTGCAAATCAAGGCAAAGAACACTTTTTCAGAAGAAACTTTTCCATTCATGGACAATTCTCACATTTTAGGCCAACCAAAACACATAGTTGTGGAAGACTGAGTGTTCCTGAGGGTTTCTGAGAACTCAAAAATCCCATAGAAGGAGGGAATCAGGTTTCATGGTCACAAGTGTAATTACTAAACAAGGAAATAAACTGAAAAGGTGAAACACTTTGGATCAGACATCTTACGAAGAGGCCCAGGTCTTGACTACAACAGATTTTGTTCTAAGAGCTGTTCTGGGATACAGTGATTCAAGAAAACCTTTCTCTTTTTCTCTACCAGTTTTGTCAGTTGCTGCTGGGACTTCAGAGGAAATCCTTGGAAGCAGATTTCCTCTACAGCCTTTCCACATCATGCTCCAGTGACCAACTTTGCTCTGTACAATCTGCCCAACCACAGCAGGACACAGTCACAAATCAGTCGGCACTTAAGGAGCCCCTTCACTTTTATCTCACCTTGCTCTCCGTCTGCTCCCTTCCCAGGCCTTGTCCTTTCTTATACAACTTGTGTATTATCAGATAACCAAGTAAATATCATTTCGGAGAGCTGCCCCCTCTTGCCATGCATCTGAATGAGCACCAGGTTTGCAGTTATTTGTTTAGCCACTGAGCTGAACAAATTAGATTAACACAACACATGCAGCGAGGGGAGGAGGACACGAGGAGGGGGGCCCTTCTTACAGAGACTGGAAAGATGCTGGGGAAGTGCTGTTGTCATGGCAATTAACCCTGTCTTGGCAACGGTGTTCTTCATTCCCCCAGAAAATCTGCTAGGTGATTCCCCTTTCTTCTCTTTTCTGTGTGCTGCAGAACTGGGGCAGAGCTGCACAGGATCAAAGCTGTGCTTCAGAGCTCAGGAGGTTGTGACAGTTGCAGTTGTGTGAGGGGAGATGTGTGGGAGAAGCTTCCTTCTGCTAAATTTGGTGACACACTGTTAACAAGACAATACAACAGCAGGGTTGGTTGCTGTTTCCTCTCCCTTTCTCTATTTTTTTACAGCCCAATGAGACCTTTCATTATATTTCAAATGTGTTTCCTTTTAAGCTGTTGTGAAGATTCCCTCCTACTGCTTACACTGCTCTTCCTCTTCTCTTACTGCAGCTGATAAGCATCTCACTCTATTGGGTCCTGTTTTGTACACGAGACACACAGCATGGGGTTGAGGCAAAACAGCTTGCTCTCCCCCTTTTGAGAAGGGCATTTCACAAGAACTCTGCTCTTACACAGCCAACTAGTCACCCTCACCTTTAATTTCAGGGAAACTTAGTGTGTTCTTCACCCACAGAGATGGAAAACACGTCAAAAACTTTCCAAGGCAGACTTTCTGCTGGCGTAAATCAGTACAGCTCCTCTGAAGTCAAAGAACTTACTGTCAAGAGGGACCAGATTAAAGCGTGGAAACACTGGGAATGTGGCTGCCCATGTGTTTTGGATGGCACAGCAGAGTCAGAAAAGGGTGGTTCACATAGAATCGCTGTCCTGGGAGCAGCCAGAAAGCTCCTGCATCATAAACCAGCAAGTCAAACACAGAACATCTCTGGTGTGAAGCAGCAGTGACCATCTTCAAGACAGTGTACCAGAAAGTGTACCAGAAAGCCTGGAGACTGGTGCATTTTCCAAGGAGAAATTACCAAAAAGACCATAGGGAAATTGGATTTGTCAAAAGATAACTTTGACTGTGTTCTACAACTTTGACTTGGAGCTGGTATTTTTTTCAACTCTGCCCCTCTCATTGAAAGGTCTGGAAGCAGTGACCTCTCACTGTTGGAAACACAGCACTGAATTGTGATTTTCTATTTCTGAGGTAAACTCCTCTGCAAAGGGGGAAAAAGTGCACCCAGCACACAAGAACATCTCAGTGATTCCTCTTCTACCACAGAAAATACCAGGCAAGTGCTTAGGTAATTGGAAATAGGATGAATCTAATTGCAAGAAAAGCTTTACGAGATTAATCAATTTAATGTCACCTCTGATAATTCTTGAAGCAATTCCATGTAGATAATCAGGATGTATTGATAATCCAAACTAATCAAGAGGTGTGGAGTGATGGAAAAGCCTTTTCCCTCAGTGTACTATTGTTGCAAAAAGACACTTGAAAGACACAAAGAAGAATTATTTTTTTCCCCCCCTTTTAATGAAATCTGTCTCCAGGAAGTTTTAGGCTGGTGGAAAAGGATTCAAATAACTTTGTTTATCTAACTAAACTGTAACAGGCCTGTTCTTTTCCAGGACACTCACAGATTCTATACTTTTTTCCAGTGTTCTTCAAACTGAAGTAGGGACCAGCAGCCAGAAGGAATTAACCAGACTCTTGGCACCAATAATATTAGCAGCAAGAATTCTCTGTTTCTCAGTGGAAATTTCCAGGGGGGACTAGTGGAGATGGTGGCAGAAGGCTGAGCTCAGACAAAACCTGTGGGGTGTATCAGCTGGGAAGCCTGGAGTCTGCCCCTGTATGAGGCAACAATGCCAGAATGAATTTGCTCTGGGGTCAGTGGAATGAACAGTCTTGGAGAAACCTACCAGCTTTTGGCCACCGTGGCTAAGTTCATGCCAGGCTTAGGAGGGATGATGGGGTGTGAAGAGTGGCAGAAGCAGCAGGGTGAAGGTGACCATTTCTCAGCACTCTGGCTGCTGCAGGTGTAGAGGAGGGTGTTAAATGGAATGCCTGAGAACACAAAGCCCAGAGTTAACTAGTTTGTCTGCTGTTTGCAGACTGAATGGTCCTCAGAGGCACTGGTATTTAAAGGGGCTTCCAGCTCCTAAATGCCACTGCAGAGGGGAGTTCCTGAACCACTGTGTTTATATATAGATTATTATGCTCCCTCCTGCCCAGAAAGATGCTGCATGGCTTCCTGCACTGGCTAGAGAAGAGAGTTGACAATGAGGGGGCAGATGCATGCTATGGGGCTGACAACTCCCTGCCTTTAACATTTAACAGCTGAGATCACAGATTCCTCAGAGCAGTGGGAAGCAGAACTGATGTGGAACTTCTGGTCATGTTTTTTGTTTTTTTATTTAAAAACATTTCTGGGGCAAAGCCTTCAAATTCTCAGGTTTTTTTCCCCAACATTTAGTTTCACTCATTTTTCTATTGTCCCATCTTAATCTTCAAAGAAAGATGTTTCCCTGGGAAAAAAAAAAAATAGTGATTTTGCTGTTAGCAGATATCACGGTGTCTCAGGTGGGGTGGGTGGTGGTGAAGACTGGCTTAATCTACTTGATTTCCAAGATGTAATTTCTCTTAGCCGTGTTCAGCAGAAAATCTCTGCACTTTTCCATAACCCTGTAGGCTGCATAATGATTGTACTATAGCAGAAGAGAGGGAATGCAGCTGATGTCTAAGGGAGGCATCTGGAGAGTCATATTCCTAGGTTTTGTGTCTGCTCCCATCACCAGCCTGGCAGCACCACTTTTGTCAAATCTCATAGGGCAAAACTTTCAAAACCAGAGTGCTTAAACTCAAACACTTCCATAGATCTTCTGAGATCTACAATCATCAAACCTAAGGCCTTTGTGCACCCTGTGAGTGTCAAACCATACACAAAAGCGTTTATATCATGTCTCTGATATCACCTCTAGGCAGCTCTGTTGTCCCCAGTTCTAAAAGGAGGTTAAAAGTCTGTACCCCCAAAAGGCTACTGCACGGAGCTAAAAGGCTTGCAAGTGGCTTTGCAGGAAGTGCCAAGAGGTCTGAGAAGTCACCCTCCCTCCCTTCCTTTGCATTCTCCGAGAGTAAAAAATACTCCTGCAAAGAGAATGTACAAAGAAAAAAATTTGGAGTCCTTAATTTGTGCTGGATACTCCTCAGCAAATGCTATTCCAGATGCCAAAGGCCAGCTGCAAACTCCAGAGCAAGAGCTGAAATTAATTTGCAGCCAAAGTAAAAATGCCTGGATATCTGTCCCTGGTTTCTTCGCCTCCCAGCAAAGCCATGAAATGAGCTACTGCCTCTGGTTACATGGTTAATTTCAGAAATGAAAAGTCCAGTAGCAATAATGGCATCTCTGGCTACGTATTGTGGAGCTTGAGAAAGAAGATGCTGGTAGCCTTTGCAATCCAAGCTGCCATATACCCTCTTGGAAGCAATTTCCTCCCAGTTTTCAGAAAAAATAGAATAGAGCTACTTCTGGGGAAGAAATTCAATCTTTGAAACATATATTCAGGTGACTGAGGAAGGGCTGAGATAAACAATAGTCAATATTGCCGAGGGGCAAAGAAAAGGGACAGAGATTATAAAAATAATGTCAAAATTTGAGGCATCCAGAGAAGGATCTGCAAGATGAAAATATTTCCCACTATGACATAAATAAAACTGGCCTTCAGTGTATCTGGAAGACCGGCATTTTATTTTCCTCTCTCCTCAGATTTAGAACAAAACAGAAGAAGGAAACTTTGTTTTCACAGTTGACTAGAACAGTCCAAATCCTCTGACTGTGCTAAATCCAGCAAGAGCAAAGCCTGATCACCAGTACCACATCAGCCATTTGACACAGGCTTCTCAGAGACCTCGAACACCAGGAGCCTGCTCTCCTGCTAAGTGAACTGTTACATTTCATGTTCACTGTTCCTGCCATTTCTCTGTCATTTCAGGATGAAAAAGGCTGGACTCACATACTTTAAGGAAGAAGGTGAAAATTTGAGAGATTTTTTTTAATGTGGTTGTTTTTGGTTTTGTTTTGGGTTTTTTTGTGGTTTTTTTGTTGTTTGTTTTTTTGTTTTTTGTTTTTCGTTTTTTCTATTTTGATGAACAGTAGGAGAAAAACAGGAGAAAAGAAATGAAGTGCCTGGCATCCAGGAATATGCTACACTTAGTCATCTAATGTTGCTCCAAGGGGAGTTCATTCCTGTGCTGAGCACCAGGGGAAGACATGTACACTGAGGACATTTCCCATCATTTAGGTGACGAGCAGGACGTGTTTGCACCAGAGATGGGATTCTGCGCCAAGGCTGTGCCTAACCACACTACTCCTCAGGCAGGAATGAAAACACCCTCCACATCCCCCCGGCATGTTTTATATCCTGAAAATTGACTGCTGCCCAATGCCGTTATATTTCTTTAACAATAAATAAATAAAAAGAGGTTTTTTTCCCCCACACGGTCTTCCAGAGACTATAGCTTGCCCCGGTATTCCCTTCTCATGACTGTTCCTTGATGTCCCTGCAGGAAAATACACTTCAGTTGGTACTTTGTACCTCAACAGAACAGTTTGGAGACCTGTAATCCTACCTGTCCAGCATGGAGACAAGAGAAAACACAAAATAGAGAAGCTCCCTGAGTTGCTGTATGGACTTACTCTGTCGAGGGAAACCTTGCTCTTTAGGGTATTAAAATCCAAGTATGTCCATGCTGAAACATCCCCTCATTTTATAAATAGAAACCAAATACAAAGGTAAAGGAAGGACTGTGATAAAGAGGGACTAGATCTCCCAAATCTCAGGCTGGTACCTTAAACATGAAACAATTTAATCCTCAAGGGTGTTTTAGTATTTCTTTCTCAGTTCCCTCTGTGTAATTCATTAACAATTGCTTCTTCATACAAGGGGTCAATGACTGTGTATCCCATTTTGGGTTACTTCTCCTTTTCCCCACTGAAATAGTAAGTAGCTGCCCCCAGCCTAAGTCTGTGCTGGCAGCATCACAGGAAGAAAACTTATACATCAATGGAAGAGCTTAACACCTTGCACGCAAAAGATATTGCTCCAATCCAACACCATTCACCCTAATCACCATCAGCTGCCTGTTTAGAAATGTGATCAAAAATTAAACTAAGTGTGGAGGTTTGACAAAAGACCAGAAACTCAAGGGTCCCAAAGAACTGACAAAGCTTGGCTGTGATTTTCTCTGAGATCTGAAGCATTTCAGACAGCTGTGGATCATGCTGTTCACTGAGCATCTTTGGCATGACCATATTTAAGACGGTCAGTCTCATTCATGCTGCAAGCATCGACTTGACCTGGTGTCTTGCCCATTGTGCGTCAACCCTCCACCTCAAAATGTAGTATTTCCAGACTTCCCTGTTGAATATGAAAGCTCTTTAGGGCAGTTCTCAGCTCCTCCTAGATATCTGAACCATGCTTACTGAACTGGGGCTCTGATTATTGGCATGTTGGCTCCAAAACACCACATCACAATTGTGAGGCAGGAGCTTGTCAAAAACATATACTCAAGCAAGCAGAAATAAATACTCCTTTTTGGGATGACTTTTACCATATTATGAAATAGTGAACAAATGAAATAAAATCCTGCGTTAACATTTCTGAAGTGTTTCAAAGGAAAACACAAAAGGTGGGGAAAGGAAAATGCACCCCTACTCTCTTGCATTATTAGTTTCCAGAGATACTTCTTTCCTTTTGTGTTCTTCTGGAGAAGTGGGAGTGGTGAGAGAGAGAGGGGGAAAAAGTAATATAAAGTGAGAGTTTAACTCCATCAGGACCTCTTTGTAATGCTTGCACAGCAAAGTCTGTGGAGGCAGAAATAAAAATAATGAAAATCTTTGTCCCTCTGTTAAACTGACACACCATGTTTTACAAGCGTTTCAGATATTTTCATTGAAAAATTGTGTTTCAGCAAAAGAAAAGCACAAGACACCCCGACAAGGTTTACAACACTATCCCAAAGAATTTTTTTTTTTAAATAAAAAAAAAAACTGTTAAAAAGTTGCCTTGTGGTACTTTTTCTATTCTTTCTAACAATTTTGGTGATGATTTTACTTTTTTTCAATTTTTCTTCGCTCTGACTTTTTCTGGATAAACCTTCCCATTCTGTTTCCCAACTGAGAGTAAAGGTATTACCTTTGATTCCAGCTTGGGACCAGTATTTGCAAAGCTTGAATGTTATTCAATAAATTTTAAGGTGCTTTAAATTTGAGGACAGCATCTCACCTTGACTAACATTTCTGAGTTTTTTTCACTCTTCCTTACTCCCCCCTCCCTTTTCTTCTAATGCAGTTAATCTGTTCCTGGGTTTTGCTACAATAAACTCTCTAGATTGGTATTATTAATAAAACCTTACCATCCTCCCCCTCATTCAATTAATCTATGCATCCTTTTTTTGTGTGAAGGTGTCTGATGTCAACTTTGATGATTTAAAGGCCATAAAAAATAAAAATAAAATAATAAAATCACCCAATAAGCTCTTAAAAAATAAGGGTGGGGGGGAGGAGTGAGGAGAAGGATGCCCTGTGGTAAAAACTATAAAAGGTTAGATTAGACTTTAGCAGAAAAGTCTCTGTGATAATTACTGTTATCTGCTGATCCATAAACTCTTCACACAAACTGCAACAGTAAACCAAAAAACTGACACTTTAATAGCAATGTGCTTTGTAGCGCGGGGACATCTCTCCTCCTCCTTCCCACGTCTCTGTGCCTCCCAATGCTTCATTTCCTCACAGCCCTGTGACAGGCGGAGCTGACAACCCGGATTCCCAGCAAGCAGTGAGCAGCTAGAAGTTGGCACTAATTATTGCTAAACTTCTGCAGACTCACAGCATGATCTAGTTGGGCAAGGAGGAGGAGGAGGACAGGGTGAGGCAGACCATCACTCTGGTAGTTTGGGATTTTTAAAATTTCTTTTGGAGGGGAGGAGGAAATAAGGGGATGCTACGAAATTCTGGGAGAAAAGAGCTGAATGTGTCCAAAATGCAACTCCCAAAAAGGTGCTCCACTCCCTGCTGACCCTCAACTGGTGTAAAGTGTCCCAGTCCCAGCAGCTTGAGCTGGTTTCCATCACCAGGTTGGTGCCATTCCCCAGCATCTGTGGTGCAGCCCTTTTGTGGTTCACAGCAGGAGGAGGTCTATCCACCACACAGATGGAGAGGGAGAGTTCCAGAAGCATCAGGAAATCTTCCTGGACTTGGCTTCTGTGACACCAAATAAAGAGCTGCTTTATCAATGCCAACTTAAGGATGCAGCTCTGGACAGGAAAATTGAATGCTATGTTTCTCATGTTTGAAAATCGTTTTATGAGTGGCAACTTTGTACTGTTCCTGTAGCTTCCCACAATGCCAGCCCCTTGCAGATACCATGGCAGGAATCAGATAAAGTTAGGGAGGAGTACAGCTGAGAAAGGGCAAACTTTAAAGAGAGGGTTGGAGTCAGAGGATTGCCCTACATGTAGCCGTGAAGATAATGATTCTATAAAACAATTAAGAGGAAATTGCAAATTTAAATTATAATTGAAGACGTCAGCTGGCATAAATCACTAAGGGTAAAAAGAACTCCACTTCCTTCCACAGGCTCCATCTTTCTCTCATTTCTCAACACGTTAGAATTTAACAGGAAACTATCAGCCATCCCTAAATATTTTGAGCCATCATAACACTCAAGAGAGACTCATACCCAGTTTCTCAAGTCCTATAAGAATAGTGAAAACTCCCCCTGAAAAGATCTTACTTTCTATTTTGTGGCATCAGGTTTATTGACTCATTTCCTATAGAAAACTTAAAATCTGATAACATCCTACTCAGTTCAAGGAGAATATATTCCAAACAACATCTTCTGCAACACTTTAATTTAAAATAATGTTATATGACCAAAAAACTCTAACCAACCAAAAAATTTGCAAGTGAGTAACGACTGGGAAAAAAATGGCTCAACAACTTGGAATTAAGGTTAAATTAATTAAAAATAATAAGCAAAAATATTTTTTCTATATTAAGACACTAGGAATATAAGGAGACACTGTTGTTTTTAGTCTGACGTCATATAAAAAACATCCTCATAGGATCTTACACTATAGTGTCTGCATCGTGTCCCTCTATTTTGTCTCATCTTAAAACACAATCCAGTGCTCATATGAACATCCGTTACTGATGGAAGATCCATCATGTTCCCAGATACACTGCCCAGCAGCATCAACCCTTTTGCATATTCTTTTAAATCCTTTTTTTTTTCCCCTTTAACTCTGTGATTAACAGTTTAATCACCTGTAACTCTGGGATACTGTTACCTAAACTGAATGTGTAACTAAACCTAATTTTTTTTTTTAATGTGGCAAGGATATTCAGGCAAACACATGTTCCCAAAATATGAAGAAACAGGTGCCTAGAAAGAAATTTGTGACATCAGAAAGCACAATCCTCATTCTTCCAAGAAACCATTATCATGATCAGCAGTCTTTCTGTGAAAACCCTGCATAAAATATATATGCATATATTACCAGTTTGAGGGAGTCTCAGCAAGCTGAAAGGGGGAATGAATCTGAAGCCGACAAAAGATTTTTATTTATTTTTTAACTACACTGCATAATTATCCTGTGCAACAAATTGCCACAAGTTTCCATGAAAGCCAAGACCTTACCGTAATTCCAAATAGGATTAGAAGTTTATACGCATAATGAGAACACCCACAGTTGCACTGTCTTGGATAAGAAATGCTAGGGAAATAACCCTCATGCTTCCAGGAAAAAGTCAACAGCATGGGAACAAAGTTGGGAAGAAATTTGGTTTATTCTGTACTTACCCCTTAAGTGGATTTTAGCACTTGTCCTGTAACACTGAAAATGGAGGTAGGAATAGACAGTGTGTTCGATCAAGAAGTTCTAGCAAGAGCAAACTACACAAGTGTGATTTTCAAGTAACTGATGGCACACAAAGCACCGTTCTCCCCGGACTGATTTTTGTCACTTACGTAGCTATTTTGTGTATAACTGATATCCATGCTGTCTATGGATATAGGATAGAGGAAACCTGGATGTCCACACATCTATAGAGTTGAATTGAATATGATCCTAGAAAAATCTTTAGGATGTATCGAAACATCCAGAGCTATCTATCCGTAAGATCAAAACATTATCAAATGATTATATGCCCTCCCAGAGCTGTTTCTATAAAATCCTGATGATTTCATTCCTATTGAGTGTTGTAGGGCTTTGTCATAGGAAACTGATATGTCAAGAGTACTGAAGACTTGGTCTCATTATGCCTGTAGTTTTCATCAACGGCTGAAAACTCAATTAAAGGGCTATTTTGAAAAATTAAAGAATACATAGATTTGAAGGCTGCAGTATGATAACAACCCTACAAGACTGGGCACTGGGCTTCCTTGTTGATTCAATCACGCTCTGGGCTAGAGCCCACTTCTGCTTCTGTTAAGGACATGAATCCTCCACTGCTACCAAGCAAGATTTAAGTTTTAGTGAGAGACATCTTAGGTTATGAACCACACAGACTACAAAACTACAGACAGATATGTGTCCATTGTAAGGGACAGCAGCCCACATCTATCCTTTTGTTCTAGCCTTGCTCTCTGCAAAGGGGTCAGGCAGAAGGCTTTCCAGCAGTGTCTTTTCTCTCCATCCTAAATGTCATGCTAGTCTTTGGCAAGTATTCCTGTCTTTTCTTCTTGGGTCTTAGAAGTCTGACTTGCTTTTTCTGTATGGATTTAGGCTGGACATCTGGTTTCCCTGAGCTCAGTACACATCATGAATAAGTGAACTATAACAAACAATGTGAGAGAAAGCAACACAGAGCAATTTGCTATTCGACCAGTTCAGTTTTGTGCAGACCCCAAGACTGCATTTAAAAACTCTCATTATCACTAGCTGCTTGATTGTTTCTAAATTGTGAGGCTGTAACAAAACCAGCCCTTAAAATCATCCTCCCTTGCCCAGCTGGTACCCTACAATGCACACAAGCCCTGAACACAATAGTCAAATCTATCTTTGCCCTTGCTCTGAGCTTTCCATCATACGAAAGTCTCATTAGTCCAGACTGAGATGCAAAAAACAGCACCCAGCAACCAGCAGATCCTGCTCAGCGATGAAGCAAAACAACATCAGGGGGGAGGAGTGAGGGGTTAAAAATATCTCAGAACCTCCGTCTCTCTCCCGGGCAACTTTCAATCCCATTTATTTATTTATTAATTAAAATCATTTAAGCCACAGAAAAAATCTCTGGAGACATAGAGTCTCATTTAGACTTTTTGTTTTGTTTTGGGTTTTTTTTCTGGTTTTTTCTTTTTTTTTTTTTTCCTTCCTCCTTGCTTGGAGCACCCTGGAATGATCTCTGTGTGCCTCCTGAGGGAAGACATGGCACTAGCAAACCCAGAGGCAATTTCCAGGCTCTTGTTAGGCTATGAAAGTCCCACAAGAGAGAGACTGTTTTTTCCAACTTTTCTGTCTGACCACAGTCTAGGAAATAAGCTCTGAAGTTCTGGCCCCACTGAAGTCAATCACAAAATAGCTACAGCTTTCCTGGAAAAAAAAACAACTATAGTCAAAGCTCCTCAGCTTTGAAGATGGCCTCACAAGCAAGAGATAAACTCTGTCCACCTTCTGCTACCCCTTGAAAAACAATCTTGAGGCATAACAGCATTAGAGTAGTGGAACTAGGTCTTGTCTGAGAAATAAAATAGAAAATATAACACCCAGGTTCAAAATGCAGTGTGACTTCCTGAGATAGAGTTGGCCCAGCAGCCACTGACAGCAGAAACGAAGGAGCCAATAAAAAGCCAAATACCCAAGAAGTAGCACAGTAAATGGCTTCATACATTTAGTTTGCAGCTTCCTAATTCAAAGCTATGACCCTTCCTCATGCTAGCAAATGAGGCAGGAAAACACTGGAAGAATAGCTCTTGATTTGGATGTAATAGTCACACATCTTAAAACTGCATCTAGACCTGGCTCCAGTTACCAGCAAGTCTCCAAGTAGCTCTTTTCAGGGAAAGCATGAAGTCTGGAAGGGCTGGGGAAGGGATTGTTTCAGTTCAAATCCCTGAGACAGGTGGGGAGTAGAAGAGGAGGAAAAGTGGCTGCTAAATCCACTCCTGATGCATGCTTAAGGGGAAACTGAGGCATGGAAATATGTGCAGGTACTGGCCTGAAATCACTGAGAAACAAGGAACACCACCAGGAATACAACCCCCTCCCTCTAACTCTTTGTTTAGTGCCAAGATGCCAACACCTTCAACATTCTTTCAATGAAGACACATCTTTGTCCCTTCCTGAAAGCTACTTTGCTTCTGCTTTAGCTCTATTCAGCTACATCAAGTCCTTTTCCAAGTACAGGGATTACTATACACCTTTGACAAAAAGCTCTGCATCACCAAAGTGCTTTATAAGGCCCTTCCTTTGCCTACATCTCATTCTTGTTTTTCCTTTCTCTTCTTTTTCCTTTTTTTTTCCCTCCACAGCCCCTCACATTATTCATCATAATCATAAAACATTCATTTGTGCTTCTGACCAATTGGAAGACCCTCACGGGAGGCCATAAAGGGGGGGTGTCAGGGTTATAATGAATGTAAATGCCAGGTGTTTAAGCTGGATAATGTGCAATTTGCAACTCAAGCAATCTGCACAATAAGCAAACCTAACGTTATGGTACCTGATAGGGGCACGATGGCCATTCTGAGAGAATGAAACATTTTACGACCTCTATGTTGCCCTGATCTCATGATCTAATAATAGTCCAGACAAAATTAGTTCCTGCTATAATGTCTTTGAATGTTTGGGGGGAGGTGGATGGGGAGGAGGGATTGCAAGGAGTTGGAGAGGGGGATGAAAATTATATCAGGTGGCTGAGCTGAAGTTTCAGAGGATCAAAGGGAATTGTGAGCTGGATGTGCTATTTAAGACAATAACCTTCTGCTGAAAGTGAGGAGGTCAAAGACAGGTCTTTCATAACTGTCTCGCACACACATATAGATGCGTTCACAGAACTGTTCCCCAGGATTTGGCTGCTGATGAATTAAAAATAGGTTGATCGTTGTGAAAGGACTGATTTTCTGGCAGTGTAGAGCTGGACAGCCAATTCCCCAAAGCCTAATGGAGCGTCATTGCTCAGAAATTAGCTAATCTCGGGCTGGAAATAATGGTGAAGTGGAGTTATTCCCATCTCCCTCCCCTGATCCCAAAAGCGAGTTTCATTTTCTTTCTTCCCTGCATGACCAAGTCTGGCTCAGCAAGGGAAGGAGAAAGGCAGGTCTCCATCCATTCCTCTCAGCCCACCAAAGAAACAAGTGTAGTGTCTGCTCTGCTCTGGTGGAAGGGGCACCCTGAGAAAAGCCTCTCCTCTTTTCTCTTCAGTCTGTGCAGTGCTCTTTAAAATACTGCTCAGGTTGTGAGGAACATAGGAAGGAAAGACAAAGGGAAAAAATATCTTCCCAACAGATTGTTGAAAGCCTCAGAAAGGGCAGTTCCCTTTGGGGAATTCAATCAGGTTTGTTGCTCTAACCCCCATGATATAAACACTTTGCTCTGATGGTACAGCAACTCCAGACAGTGCTCACTGCACCTCCACAGAGCAGGAGGGGAGTGCAGAGGCTAACCTGCTGCCTAGGGAGAGCTGTGGAAACTGCAGCCTGGCTGAACACCACCAAAGAATCCTGCTTATCCTTTCCTATCTCCACTTCTTGGCTTCTCTTTGTCCTGCCCTGCCCAGCCATTGCTCCTTGGGGTGAATCTCAGGACAGGCACACGGCTTTGGGCACTGTGGTGCTCAGCCACAGCCACTTTATCTATCTAACTTCAGCAGCTGTGGAAATGCTCCCTGACCTTTGGATATCACTGTTTCTGCCCACCCCATACTGCAAATGCCACTTCATAAAGGCATCAAAAGCATTTCAGAAATGGTAACATTGTTTTTTCCTCTCTAAAGTAATGTCACAGCTCAGCACAGCCTTGTGAGCACTGTCCAGCAAGCTGGATGTAGTCCAAGTGTCCACATCTATTTAAATTTCATTTCACAATGTGGCTTTTATATATATATTTTATTTGATTCTAGAAGAGAAACATTAAAGTTGTTGGTTTGGATTTGTTTCTTTATTTTTTTCTTTTCCCTAAACACTTTATGATAGATTCTTCCTCTATGTCACTCATGTTTCCTGTTGAGTAGAAACATGTGTATGTGTGGCAGGTAGATAAATATCCCACCTGTCTGACAGGGCCAGGTAGTTGGGTTTGATTATGATGTTGCAGAACTGAGTTTACCACCCCCACTCTTGAGGGAAAACTGACATTCTGCTCTCACAAGACTTCCGGTTTGCTTATCATAGGGAACTCACTTTCAGGTAATTTCTATTGGACTAATCTAATTTTAAATTTACAAGTTTTTGCACCAACCCTCATTAACATTTTTAGAGTTTTAGGAGAGAAATAATGATAATTTAGCCACAAAGTCTCCCTGAGAAGTTCCCATCAGAAATTTCACGCATACATGAATACAATAATTGCCAAACAAGCTGTGATCAAATTTGGCTTGATATAGTTTTGTGGGTGTGTTTTTTTCCCGTGAACCTCTGTAAAATCAAAGGAAGAAGCCAAATGCAAAGAAGAATTTGCCATGGGGCTGATGTGTTTACCAGCATCATGCTGCATTTTCTACTTGAGGCCTCTCAGAGTTCCCTCAACCATTTTTTCTTGCTGAATTTTTCAAAGATGTGGATCCAGGCTCCCTTCCTTGCAACTTTCTTCTCCTTCTGAAGTCTGTAGATTTAGTTCTGAATGCTATTTTATAGACTATATATCAAATTCTGCAGCCTGGCATACCTTCCTTCCATTCCCAAATCCAGCTTCCCACAGGTCTTTCCCCTGACGTTTGCCCACCCTTGTGCACTTAGCTCTCTCAAAACCTGGGGAAATCAACTGCATGCCATTGCACTCCAACTTTTACTTTAGGTGTAGAAGACAGAAGATGACCAATTTCTTGGTTATGGACTGACCCATGATGAGATCCCTGAACCTCAGGCTGTTCTAATGCCCTTTACCACTTGAAACCTCTGAATGCTGAGGTCTCAGAAACCACTCAGTGCTGCAGCTGCTCTCTATGAATTCATTAACTTCAGGTGACCTGCAAATAATAACATATATTTGCACCCAGACATATCTCTAGAGTTCTAAGAAATAAAAATCCTGGGAGGGGCAGAATTACTGAAGCTGTTTTACTAAAACTGTTGTAAATTTGAAAGAGATACCCATTCTGTGGAACACAGGATATAGGCTAAAGTTACTTCTAGTCCTTCAAGCTCCATCTAAGTCCTTGATGAAAGAGTCTCCTTCCCAGATCAGCATCAGGTATCTAACGTATGCTGGCAAAGGGATTTAGGCACTGAATAGCACAATGTGGCAAAACTAACAACTCCTTTCTTGTTGACCTGTGTTCCAACGACATAGCCCCAAGTGACTGACATTTTACCAGAACAGGGATGAAAGATAGCTTGCCTGATTTTCTCTTATAATTTCCTGGTTTGGCTTTTTAATTGCATGTGTGTGGGAAAAAATATATCAGATCTTGGCAGGGAAAAAGTGCCCCTTCAGAACCTGAATTTTGCAGATTTTATTTTCTGGAGCAGATGATGGTCTTTGTTTATAAGAAAAATTAGGCCAAATCCAACATTTTCACAGATGGAGGAGCCTGAATTATTTATCAGAGGTTCATGATTTTTCTCTCTTTTTTTTTTTTTTTTTTTTCTAACTGGTAAATAATCAAGTCCAAAAAGGCTGATATTTATTTCAAGACTGGGATCAACTCCACACCAGCAAAGCTAAAACAATTTCTCTTCATTTTATTCCCTCTCTTTTTCTCTCCCTCGCTTCTCTTGGAGATATTCCACTTGTATAAATAATTAAAGATTCATTGGCCAAGAAAGAAGGAGGAAGAGAAAAAGAGACACTTACTTTTTGGTGTTGCAGTTGAAACACAGAAAGAAGAAGGTTTCGTACAATTGAGAACAAACAAAATAGCATAATTTAGCTAGTTCCAGCTGTTTCAATTGAGGACACAAGGAACACTGAAGTAGAGACTGATGAGATAATATGTTCCCATGGAAACTTTCATCCTAATGCCTAATCACTGAAAGGTTGGTTTAATTCATGCTTTTGAAAGCTTTGCATTACCCTGTCTTAAAATGTTTCCCTTTTTTTATTTACCAGCTTCTATATGCATTTTTCTCTTCTTTTCTGTGTTTAAAGCCTATAAAAATTATTCTCATTGACTGTAATTGTATAGCAATGAGTTCCTCTGGATCAGAGTCTGGAGAGACACAAACATCCCTGGAAAAAGAATGGGAAGTATGTTTACTCTAGGAGCCAAATGAGTTGTAAAAAGTTTTTATTTTATTTTTTAAACCTGTACACTCTCCCAAAGCCAATGAAGTTGTAGAATATTTTGGGAAATTGAAAGAGGTGCTACAGTAGAAGGAACAAAGAAAGAAAACCAACTAGGAACCCTTATGAATTGAGGCTAATGTGAATTAATAAGTAATTTGTAGTGATACCTTACACTGGGGTAGAGATGCAGGTTAGGTTATATTCAGATTACTCATGAGGAATGCTGGACTAAGCCCCATGGGAAAATGCAATCTGAATTAGCTGAATCTACCCGTATCATACCAGTCTGGAGATTCCCAAACCATCTTCTTAGGTCTACATCTAAGTTTTTAACTCTGCTCTACCAAAAAGGAAAACAACCAACCAACTGCCTCTAACATATTACTGCAGATCTCACACTCAGAGAAGAATGGATCCAGTTAGCAAAGATCAATTTCACAGGAAGGAACCAAAAGGCGGAGTTAGCTAAAAAAATAATAAATAAATAAATAAAATAATTACTGAATGTGAAACACCTTATTTAACTCTAGAACTTACTCTTTGATGAAAGTGGATTATATATCCACAAGAAAATACTTGGAGAAAATTGTGCGATTACTGTAGGTGATGCCTTGGTGCTTGAAAAGAAATGCAGGACTTCCTTCACTTTGAAGAAAGGTTAGAACCCTTATCTTTGCCACAGGAGTGTGTCATGGTAGCCCTCATTCATACATGTAAGCCCAGTCTTGGACAGTGCCTCCTATGAAATATCCAGTAACTTATTTTTAGCACAAAGCACAAAGTAAGGGGACAGTTGTGAGAGATCATTACCTGAAATTTAGCAAAGACTTGGCACAACAACCAGAAAAAAACCCCAACTGATCAGTCTGCCCAAAGTCCTGCAGATGCACTCCTGTCAAAGCAGCTGAAACTAAATTGGTTTTCTCTTTGATGGCCATTAAACCTTAGTTATGCTCCACTGATTAGTTGATCTAATGGAGAGGTCAATTTTCATGAAAAGTGGTTGATAGGAGAGCTAAGGAGATGGGTCATTTTTCATTCAAGTATCTGGCTTTGGTTTTAAAAGAAATTGTCTTGCAAGAAAAGTGAGATAAATACAGAAAAGTTTAATGAATGTTCTAACCTCTTTCCTTATAAACTTCAACTCTATCACACCATTATGCTTTTCTTAATCTCAAAGAAATAACCTCAGAAAAAAACAGGGTGATGGCTGGACTAATCACAATCACAGTGCAACAAATAATACGCTGGCCAGTAATTTATCAAACATCCCACTTGAACTCCAGAAACTTTTTCCCAAGCTCATCTTTTTGCCGAGCTCTGCCAGCTCCCCTGGAGAGGGGGAAAGGAGTGCTTCCCAGAGATGCGTGGCAAGGGAACGTTTCCACCTAGATAATTGTGAGTTTTCTCACCCAGGGATTAGGTACAGGCTTTGCACACTGTTGCAGAACAAGGAATTTGGCTATTCAAATGGATTTGAGAACACACTAATTAAATAATTCTTCCATGCCAATTTCATCAGTTTTTTTTTTAAAGATACAAAATAAAACCAGGATATTTAATTTAGCAAAAAAGGTAGATATATTTTCTGAGATCCAAATAAATAGCAATTCCAAGTTAAAAAATGAAAAAAAAATCATAGATCTTTGAACTATCAAATAAATTAAAAGAGCATTTTGTAATTAAACATGCATTTTGTCAAGGATAGCATGACAGAACCAACTGAGTAGCACTCCTCTGCAAACATTTCTGCTCTAGCTGACTGTATCTACAAAACTAAAACTTTGTGAGATTTTTTCTTTGAAAGAAATGTCAGTGATAAACTAGGATAAAACTCAGTATGTAGCTAAAAGGCTCTTATTACATACCATTTAACTGTCATCACTCAGTAATTGCAATTACAAATTACTGTAGCTTTACAGTCACCAATCTGAGATTAAATACTTGGGAAAACTACTGAATGGACATCCCAAAGCAAATGGTCTCTGCCCTAGTTTCTTAATAATTTAGTCACTGAAATGCTGGGACAAAACAGAATGGGGTTGGTTGAGAAGTCTGGTACAGTGAAAGGAAAGGAATTTGCTAGGCAATACAAAATCACAAATTGTCACTTAATCATCAAAGGACACGTGGTGAACACCTCAAAGGCACAGACTATTCAAGTGGAAGTGTCCTAGTGCTGTACATTATGGCTTGTATTTGACAGGCTTTGAAAGCTCGACAGACTACTCTCCATATGCGTTACTTAACCGGGAACCACAATTTTCAAGACAAATGTAGTATTTCAGAACAAACACAGGAATGAAGGAGCACTCTGGACACATCAATTTCTTGTAGCAAATTTAACTTGCTCCCTCAAATGTTCACATGGAGCAGCACATGGGTTGCAGAGACAGAAACAAAAGACACCCTACCAGAACACTGCCCCACTCGCTCTGCTGGGGAGATGATGACAAAGAATATTAGCTACAGGTGACATAATAGACCTCCTGATCTGGGCACTTTTGGAAAGTGTTTGGATACAGCAATGACTAGACAAGAAAGCTGGAATTGACAAGAACAGCATGACTGCTAAAAGTATGCTTAAGGAGGAATTTGAGACAAATAAGATAGGAGATTTGGAAAAGGTGATACCAGAATAATCCAATCTGGCTCAGCATCCTTGGTGTTCAGGGGACACTCCTGCTCCAGCCTAGAGCGGACTTCACCACCTATTCGTGCTGCTCTGCTTTCCAACAAAGTGCAAAATTGGCGTTAGGGTTTGAAACCCCTATTCCAAAGCACCTGAAATTTGTATTTGCAATTTTAATTGACTGAGAGACCCTTAAAAGGAGGGAGCTAAGCATGGCCTGCAGGTACACAATGCCCAACAGCCAGTGTTAACAAGGATGTACTTAGCTTGCCTGGAGAAACAAACAAGGACAGAATTGATAACTATTTCATGAATGAGCTGTAACATGTTTCTCTAAAAAGATGCTGTCAGAAGAAAGATACAAACAAAACAACACATGTTATTGAAGGGCAGTTGCTATTATCTGGGCTATTAGCAAATGGAAAAAACTATTAAAGCAGAAACAGTGTTAGAAATCTAATTCACTTTTCAGCATTAACACTATTTACTGCTTCACTCTTCTCTTAAGTTGGAACAGAGAAAACGGACCAATCAATTTTCTGTCCTAGTGCTAACACAATTTCTTAGCAGGGCCTGAAACTGTGGTTTTGGACTGTGTACTGAGAGCTTACAAAGTAGACAGACATGATCTCAGCAGAGAAAAGGGGTTGTAATGGATGGGGGAAGTTTAGAAGAATGTTGACAACAACATGGGGCTCAGTTAATGCCATCATTTCTGTGGAAATTTTAAATTTCCTGTAATTTACAGTAATATTTTATTTTCCATTTCCATTTAGAGTGTCAAAAAATAATCAGCAATGATCAATGCTCCACACTGTTCCCAGAACAAAACATATTCTCTCTCATTCACTCTCATATATATAGACAAGATACCTAATCAATTTGTGAAACCAAATACCACCCTTCTCCTTAACTCCTCCTTTTCATAATGTTTTCATGTTCCACTCAGGATTTCTAAAGCAACTCTGTGGTGCAGACAAAACCCATCTCCTGACTTCTGTTCCTCTAAAATCTCATTTCTTATGGTCATAGCCAACTTGATCATCAGTGGACCCTTTGACTGGTGCTGACTATAAAAAGGAAATGAAAAAAGAAGAGGTAACATGGCATTTGCGGCAAAGAGAGGAAAAAACCCCCATAAATTAAAATATGGATTTGTAATATTACTGACTTTCTATTTCTAAAGTTTGAAAATGTTTATGCTGAATTTAAGTTCGTGTAAAATCATGAGCATTTGAAGCACAGGATAAGCACTTTAAATGCAAGCCAAAGGAAAACAATATGCCCTTAGTACTATTTCCATTTAAACTGCTTAGCCACACACTTGCAGACATGAAACAATTCCACTGAGGTCCTCCTGCACTCAGGAAATTCTTCCTGGGTCACTGACCATCATTTAAAGGGCACATCTCAGCCCAGTGTCCAGCGTGAATTTTTCAAATTAGCCTACAGTTGCTGCCTCTGCAGAACACAATTGTGCTCAAAATCCCTGAGCTTTTCAGAAAGGCCCTTAAGCCCATTTAACATTCAAAAAAAAAAAAAAAAATACACAAATATATGCTTGCTATATTTCACATGCTGTGCAAACACGTACACAGGTTCTATAAAAGTGAGACACCATCTCCCTTCAAGGCTCTCTGTTAGGCTTTCACGCCTTTCTGAGAGAGCTGCTGTGATTCAGCCCAAGTGACTGGGGCCTGGTGCAGGAATCACTGTAATCCCGTGGCCTCTACTACATCCAGAAGGTCAGGATAAATGATGTGCTCTGTCCTCAAAATCCTCTGAGTCCTTAATATTGAGGTAGGCATGGGAGAGCCTTTTGCGACGGTTGGTTCAGATAAACATCCTAACAGCATGATAGTGTTGGCTTAACCCCAAAGCTATGTCAGCTATTTCTACTGTCCAGAGACCTTTGTGTACCAGGGATGTGAAAGTCCTGCCAACATCAGAGGCATCTACTACAGAGTCCGCCTCGTCATCCCTCCTTGAAACTCACCTTTGCAGTGACACTTCCAAACCACTCAACACCCACGAGGCAGCCAGTGTGCTATCACTGCAACTTCCCAACCAAATCATAATCCGCTCTATATTACCTTGCTCTCCCTCCATCTGTTTGCTGTGGCCTCTCTCAGGCGTTCACATCTCTGAGCAGTTCAGGTCAAGGACCATCTTTTCATTTTGCATGTGGTAAGCACTTAGTAGTCCTTTTACCTTCAAACAGGACCTCCTGCGCCCATTGCAATGTATGCTATAACAAACCAACAACAGCAGCAGTCCTGAGGACTGGCCCAGCTGTGACTTACGACAAGAGCAGCCCTTGCCAGCCTCAAATTTCTTCAGGTTATCCTCTCACTGTTGCTCACAGCACAGCAGAGATGCTGCAGTGACACCAGAGCAGTTTCAGCCCCCAACCAGAAGCATGACACACACCTCACAGAAACAGAAGGAAATCCGTCCCTCCTCCTGAGCCATGCCCTTGTCCTTGGTCCCTTTGGACATCACTTCCATCAGTTCAGTGCAGTCAGGACTGGAATCCTTGGGTCTGTGCCAGGAGTGAGCGGAAAAATCCATCAAGTTACTAATGTGGATTTAAAAATATCTTTACACTAATATCCCACCTTAAAAACAACTGCAGCAATAAAAACCACTACTTTCTTATTTCACTGCCAGATATCTGAAAACCTGCACCACTAACTAAAGTCCCCATTTTTCTTCTTCCTTTAATTAAAATGAAACAAACCCCTTTGGTCATCTATGATTTAAAAAAAAAAAAATATAAAAAAAATAGTTGTGAAATTACATTGGAGAAGTTATTTTATCCTGTTCCAGTACACTGAAAGCTCCATTTTCTCCAGAGGAATAAATTAAATAAGATCTTATTCTTCTGTTTATTTTAGAAAGAATAAGTGATGGCTCAAATAAGCCCTTTAAGAAGAAGGTATCATGTTCCCCCAAAATTTTGCAGGTACCCTCTCCTCTGGTCTGTATCAGGCCAGCTCTGCCCACTTCAGAACAGGTAATATCTTTCTCCATACTTTCTCCATCTTTCTGCCTACTTCCATATTAACCTTTCCAGAAAAGGCTCTGACTTCTACATATTTTTACTGTATCTACTTCGGCAGGTCTACACCCATGGAAAATTTGGTGTTCCCAGATTTTTGCTGGTGTCCCATGCAGGGATTACCACCGTTAAACCCAAGGCATATTCATATGATTTTTTAAGGCTTTGTAAGATACCAAAGCAAAGGGCTGCAATGGGATCCAGTTCTACTCTCTGGGAAGCCCTGTCCACTCACTCCAGTACAGACCCCAAGAACTTGGCCTTGAATATTGTGCCCACAGAAGCCCAGGTTTAGATCAAAGTTGTACCTGAGTAAAGTTTTCTCTTTTCAGGATATGCAAGTGCATGTTTAGCAATGCATACAGCATGTGTTTCGGTGTTGTCCAAAAAAAGGTTTGATTTCCCAAACTAGCGCCGCAATTTATAGGGAGGACTATGCTGTTCACGTAACTTTGATTTTCTTTTTTTCTCCTAAATCCTTTGTTTTACTACCACTGCATGTACACGGAAAGGCAACCCTAAAAAGGCAACCTTAATATTAAATAGTATTTCTCCTATATATTTTACAGTTTCAATCTGATGATTTTTAAACCAGCCTGGTGATTTTGAGCTCCCTGACACCATTCTTGCTTTCCAAGCTGGGGATTCAAGCATGCCACCTGGCAAACACAGCACCAACCCAGGTTTTGAGGCAGAACTGCCAGCGAGTCTTTGGGTAACACTCTTAAATCAGCCCCAAACCAGCTGTCCCAGACTGTGAGGAAGCGTGCTGGGCTGCTGAAACTCTTCTCCTGAGCGGACATTAAACTGAGTCGTGTCCACTTGAGGGTAGGAATGCTGCAGGGTCTTTTGCACAAGCATGCCCCAGTGATCGGGAACAAATTCTTTCCTTTCAGTCTATCCCTCTGGATTCTATGCACAGGGTTATGACTGTATAAATATTCTAGGGACCTGGGACTTGGGGGCTGAGTTAAGGAGTAGGAAGCTAAAGAAAATACATTTTAACTAGCAAGGACAGTTGCTTCTCCTCTTTCTGTCACCTTGTGGGCTTTTGCAATAGAAGAGATATTTTATTTGTATTTAATAAAGCCCAGCAGTAGAGCTGCTTATGAATCAAGCCGCATCATGCATGGAGCTAGAAAAATATATATTGGGATTTTCTAGCTCGCTAGAGTTATTAATCTGGCTCAAAGCCTGCAGTAGGATTTAATATATTAAGTGAAATTGCAGGCCTTTGCCCCTGTCTTTTCGCTAAGACAACAACATACATACGCCATATTAGATTCCATTTTTTGTACATTTCAGATAAGGAGTGGATTAAATAATGAATGAGATTCCCATTAGCTTGAAATTTTGCTTATTTCAGGAAACCTCCTCCTCCCCCCCCCCCTTTTTTTTTTTTAAAATGACTCCACTGTGGAATATTTTTGCATTGATTTGAAAGGGTTTTTTTACACGCTCATTAAATTTGCATTTACACATCTGACAATACCTTTTTTTTGTGTCCCAGACACTGAACACTGCACTAGGAAGAAAAAAAAAAAAGAAAAAAAAGAAAGCCACTCTGCTTTTGCCTTGAATTGTGTGAAATCTTTCTCTGAAAAGGCTTGGAAGGTCTTTGGGATTTCCCTTTGCTTGACAAAGTCAGGAGAATGACACCAGCATGGGTTTGAGGGGCATCAGATGGGGGTCACTGTAATTGATATGAAACACAGAAGACGCTGCTGCTTTCCATCCTACATGCTCTCTACAGATCTGTATGGCACTGTCCCTTGCAAAGCACATTCTGGTATTCCTGCCTCCAGGACCTCAAGAGCTGGCTTTCCACCACCCTACTAAGAAGATATCTTTCCTTGGGCTGGTGCTGGAAAATTCCTGTTACGTTCAGAAAGCACTAATACAGAGCTGTGAAGTGAAATGAAGTGATCACAGGCTGGAAGGCTGAGATTATTTACCAAGTAAATGGCATGTTTTCCAATGCTATTCTGAATATAAGTCCCTGACATGAGACGATAGCCACATCTTCTGCTGGAGCTACCCAGGAAAAAGTTCAACCAGTCTGTTTGTCTTCAGAAATATCAGCAATAGCTGACCAACTACTGGCTAACACACCACTTGACCAGGCAAAATGATCAAGATCTCTCCAAGTTACTACTGCCAGAGTTCCAAAGCCATTTATGGTTAGACAAGGATTTTAGCCATCTCGGCTTCACATATTGGAGGGAAAACTTTTCCTTCTCTGCACTAAGGATTTTATCAAATAGCAGTACAGGGTGGAAAAAAAAAATGGCTCTTCCCTATTGCCTCGAAACACTGGATGCAGGAATCGTTGTGCCACCATTCTCCCATTCTCACTATTAAAATGCTATATAAATATTTATCATTGTTATCATACCCTTAACAAAATTCTCCTGATATTCAGCTGAAAATTTCCTTTGCTTAATTTCCTACTACAACTTCTAATAAATCTTCTTTTGTACTATCATAAGCAGTTCATCTCCTGGCTTGGAATTTACATCCTTGTATGTACATGGAGATAAATATCACACTCCCTTCCTCCCCCCAACCCCCAGTCATCCCTTAGCCAAGCTACACGTATTTGGTTCTTTTTAATCTCTCCTCATAAGTCAACATCTCACAGGCCCTTCATCATTTTTGTGGCTCTTGTCTGAACTTCCTTCAATTTGCGCACATCTTACTGGTGAGAAGATGCCAAAATGGAAAAAAATGGGATAAAGCCACTTTCTGTTGTACTGCAGACTTGCTACTGACACTCTGCAAGGATCTCTGCATAACCTGTGGGGCAGGTGGAGGTGTCCTGGAGGCTGGTTCCTCCATCAGGATATTCAGGTGACAGGAAATGGCACTCTGAAACTTCACGTGAAAATAAACCTCTCCTGGTCTTATACCAGTCATGGATTTTTTTTCCTCCCAGTCACCAAAACAACAACAAAAACAAAAAAAAAAAACAAAACCCCAAAAAACCCAGCCAAACTAAACCAAAACCAAACAAAAAACACCTCCCAAAAAAAAAACCCCAAAAGAAAATGTGATCTAGTGCTAGGAATAGGAACTAAGGAGCAAGCTATCTTAGGGAACAACCACACCTGGGCTCTGTCTCTCCCTTCTCCACTTAAATATCCTTCTGGTCCAGGACTGTGCAACTCAGTGACAAAGGAAAAGGTCCTGAGTGACTGCATTTCTCTTCATTTTAGGGAGCTGCAGGCTTGGTTCACTAGAGCAGATAAAGCACTGAGATCCTCAGCCACGCGTGCAAATCCTTTCTTAGCTATTGGGATATACTGGCTTCTCTCAGGCTGCTTAAGGAACAAATGCAGTCAGCACAGTAATGACCTACCACCCAACACATAATTATGTATTTTCACCACTGCAATGTCCTCAAAATATTCTTTTTGAGTCAGAAAATCTCTGTGTTGGGTGCTACACAGGCAAGGCACAGAGCAAACAGCCAGCTGCCTCTCCACACACACAAACTGTTTCGGCTCAGTGCCAACAAATGGCAGAGGTGTACAAAAGGACAGTTTTGTTCAGCCTGAAAATCAGTGATTTCCACATGGTGCCGGCTGACTATGGTTACTGGAGTTTTATTTACAGCAGTATGAGAGCTTTTTAATTGTGCAGGAAATAAACTACCAAAGGGCTCCTCCTCTTTATCTCCTTTTTGCAGAAAAAAGATTTAGTTTACAAATCTAGCCTGTAACAAATCCTTTGCACTTTTATTTTTCCATCCAAAGATATACTGATTATTTACAAACACAATTAAATGTGGAGAGGAGGGACTGTAAATTGCAGGTGCTCAAGAGAAAGGTCTACCAGCCCAAATTTAAAAGCTGTATTCAGTGAGTATAAAGTGCAGCAGCTCCCACGCACTTTAGTGCACAACCACTTTGCAAAAAGGAAGAGTACAGGGTGAAAATCATAAGGAGTTGGAGAAGTCAAGTCACCTGGGTTCTTTCATGTTTCAGTCACCGTGTGATAATATTAAGCCATTTACCATCCTTGGAATTTAGCAATTTTGCACATAAACAGGCAGATCTTCCCTCCGCAGAATGTTTTAGAGGTAAATCAAATGTATTAGAGAAGGCAGGGTGAAAGTTAAATGAATAACCTGTGTTTCCATGCCTCCCTCTATTCCTACTTGGCTTACATGTGGACAGTTTAGGGGTTCAAATACATTCAGACGCATGTGCCACAGGACAAGGAGAAGGTTTGTTTCTGGAGTTAGGTTGAATTTCCCACTGATCAGGATGGCCAGGTGTCTCCTTGGGCCCATAAGCTTCTGCCCAGGTGCCACCATGGACTTGCACCCACAGTTCACACTACTCTTTAGAGCTGAAATTCCCACACATTTTCACTGCTGCCCTCCTTAGCTGCAGTCCCCAAAAATCCTATTTGGGAGCTGCATTTGTGTGGTGGTGGTGAAAAGCCTCCACTCTACAACAGCCAGAGGAGAACACACTGTGCACTATGCTCCCTTGAGTCCCAGGCCTTGGTCCACTAATGGGTACATCCAGGTCCTCTCAGGGCTGGCCAGCTGTCAAAAACAGATGTGTCATGAATTGGAAACAAAACCCAGAGCAATAAGGTTAATGTCTATTAGCCCGAGCCAGAAAGACGGTGGGTCTGGGCGAGGATTTCCTGAGGTGGCAGCTGATGAAGCTGAAGCCAGTCCTTCTTAAGGAACTGATAAGTTCCTTCTTAAGAAGCTGATAAGCTTCAGCAGCAGCAGTTTGGAAGACCAAATAGGTTATAATTATGCATCTATTAGATACGTCTGGCCCTGCCTTGCAGCTGAACAGAGACACATTTTCCAGATCCCTAGCAACAAGTGCACTGTAGTAGGATTTTCTTGATATTGATTATCTGCAATGTGAAGCTGATATATAGAGTGAGAAGGGGATGGATAGACAGAAAAAAACTGATTTTAATTTGCATGAGTGTTGGAAAAAAGGTCAGTGAGAGCAACAAGGTGAGGGGAAGCTCTTTCCACTGCCAGATTTGAGCAAAGTCTTCCCTGTGTTTCTTCTTCCTTTCCTTGCAGAAAAGAGACCCCTCTGCAAATCTCAAAGGCAGCAGAACTCTTTTGTAAGAAATCAGGAAATGAGTAATAAATACAGCTCAAAAGCAAAGAAGCTGAGCTAGCAACTACTATCAGATTGTTCAAAAACTGCTATTCACCCAATAAAAAGGGATGGGAGGCGGGTGGGAATGGGTGAAGGGAGAATCCACTGAAATGAAGACAAATAGATAAAAGTACTGTCATTTGCTTTCATTTTGTGTTCATGATATGCTCGTGTTTCAGATTTCAGTGTCCCACACTACCAGCCCTATTTTCATTTACACACCAGAAAAAGAGCTGTTGGAAAGACCTGCTCTGTCCCAGCACCACAGTGTTTCTGGAACATCCTGCTCACCATGGACACACCATGTTTCTACTGCTCCTCTGACATGCTCTGGGGGAGTTCTGGGCAGTCCCCTCTGTGCCTGGGCCTTTCACTGTCCCTGTGCACATGTCCCAGCAGCTACATCAAAGGAACGGGGGAGAGAAAGGAAAGGAAAAGAAGCTGGAAGAGGTTTATTCTCTACTGTTCTTTCCTTTTCCCCCACCACCTCTGTGGGTGGCCATGGAAGAAAAGGTATCCTACTGACTGATCAGCCACCCTGGGGTAAAGCAGCTCTCCATATTCCAAAACCTTAGTGGGGAAAATCATCCCTCCTGCTCCTGCCTGCAAGGGCAGAGTGCACTTTTTGTCCCTCGGATGCTGAACACCAGGTTCATTGCAGTGATGCTTTTGCTCAGAACAGCAATGGAGAGGAGCCAGAGTCAATTCCTCCTATCAGGCATCTGACCAACAGACCCTCATAACAGGTACATTTATCCTGGAAATAAGGAAAAAAACCTGTTCATATAAGGTCATACAGTCAATGCTGCCTGGAACAGGTTTCATTATCCTTTCTTTATCTTTTCCAGGCAATATCTGCACTTTTCAGAGCAGTACTGTGTTCTGAAGGGTAGGATGAAGCATGCAGTGCCACAGGAACAAAAGTCATCCTGACTTTGAATGGTGCTTGGAAAAGCTTTGGGCTGGGAACACTGGATTTCAAGAGAGTTCAAAGCTTACAGGGAGCTGTGACCACCATTCTGCAGAGATGACAAAATTGTTGGTACCTTTCCTGTTAGTGATGCAAAACCTCTCAGGATATTGCTGATCAGTTACTCGGTAGTTCCTCATCACTGTGCAGCAAGTTATAAGCCACTCCCACTGAGTGCTCATAAAAATAATTTTGTCTTGAATTTGAAAACAGAATTATATTTTGCCACAACACTGATATAGGAGACTCTAAACTCAGCGAAAGTGCTTTTTTTCCCCCAAAAAGTTCACCACAGATTTCTTTCAAGAGGTCTTTTCAACTCTCATTTCCTCAGTGTCCCCACTCACATGTGGGGAAGTAACAATTTCCACTCTCTCCTCAGAATCTTAGTAGCATCAAGACATTGAAGACTACAATTGACATCAAGTTCTAAGGAAATCTGCTACTGTTCTCATCAAGTTGCCTTTCTTAAGCAAAATGCTTCACATTTTCGCAAAACATTAATATTTCAGATAACTTTGGAGTAGTGAAATATTTTATAATGTGAGAAAATTGTATTACCAGATTTTTCTTGTTTTCACAAAGAAATAACTGTGGAACCACAGACAGCCTAAATCAATGAAACTGTTGATGTCACTGTTGCAATAATCAGATTATTATACACAGGGAACACTTGGCCCCCTGGTAATCACTGCAGTCTTCTCTTAACCTGCCTCACTTTTGTTTTAAACACACCTTTACAGGTCCTACAGGGACACCGCTTGCTGGCTGCCTGGTGGAAAGTTGTCCTGCTTTTATGAAGTGTGAAAGTAGTTTCTTTCCCTGCATGCTTCTCTGCTTAGCCCCTGGGAGAATGCACAGCTCTTCAGATCAGGCCCAAAGGAAAGTGTGTCATCAGGAGGAAAAATTTTGCATACTTAAAATACCCATGACATTATTTTTAATATCTGCAAAAGGGTTAATGGCTTCCTCCCTGAATTGAAGGTTCCAATGCCTGATTATAAAGGTCATCAAAAATCTGCCTACAATTACCAGTTCCTCATCCCACAGCAGCTTTGTCAATCTGTCCATGGCTCCTTCCCAATGAATTCTGTTGCAAACTTCAATCCTTCCCTTAATAATAGTCAGAATACCCAACAAATGAGGATGAAATAATGCATACAGTAGGGCTAGACCCAGCTAATGACTCTTCAAGTCCAGCACCTATTTCAGATAGTAATTAGGAGATGTTTGAGGATGAAGAAATAGAAAGAATACAAGTCAATCACCCCTAGCCAGAGCCTCTTATCCTCAGGAAGTCAGCAATTACAGAAATTTCTCAAAAATGGGTTACATGGGTAACCATACTTGAGAGTCACCACAGATGCCTTCTCTGGAAATTTTGCTAAACCAAATTTGTCTAGTGCTCTTATTTATTTAGTTATGTAAACCATCCACTCCAGGAATACCTCTTGATCTTCACAATGCCCTGAAACTATTGGTTCAACATTTTGCCTATTGCGTGGGAAGGACTTCTTCTTTTCAATAGAGAAGCTTCCGCCTCATACTTAGATCTTAATGCCTCCACTCCAAGCTATCCTGATGTTGCCTAGCTAATTTCTCCTCTCTTTGTCTCTGTGCACTCAGGGCTGACTGTACATACCCTGGATCTTTCAATGATACAGGTATTTTCCAAGGACATGGCATTTTTCTAAGCTAAGCAGCACATCCTCCTTACACTGTGAAAGCTTCAGAAATAATAATTGCTTTTTCAAAGTATGAAGCCAAGCTAATGAAGCTTGGCTTGCTACAGATTTGTATCTTAGGCCTCCCGTGCTCTCCCATCTTGATAAGCCAGCCTCCTCCTTAAGTTCCACTTTGTCCAAAAGCCTGTGAGCTCTGTGGCTCATGCAGGGTGTGACACATTCCAGCAGTACTGGCTGCAACCTGGCTGCAGACTGGAGCTTCTGCCCTGGGTGGACTCTGGCCACCACCTCCTCAGAAGGGAAATGCACTGGTATCCCTTTCCTCTGACAATTTTTACACAACCACTGAGACCACAATTATCATCAAGAGTTTCAGGATATTTTAGACGTGGTTGAAACCAGCTGACAGGTTAAAAATATCTTGGGGGAGTGTAGATGGAAACAGGGGTACACAAATTCAGGTGGACAGATGTGGGTGGGCTGTGTGAATGAACAGGCTCTGTTTTCTTTGGAAACAAGACCAAAACAAGCTCAAATCCTGGAAAAAATGAAGTTTGCTTCAATCCATTCTTCCCAACAGAGCACTCTGCATCTGGAACCAGTCTGAATGTTTACTGAATGTCCTTGCATCTCTACAGCATACTGCAGCTGGGCAAGCAGGAGTGAGAGGGGGCAGAGCTTTGCTCTAGCCTTTTCTGAAGACTGGGGTGAGCCCCTTTCTCAACAGGGAGCAAATCCTTCCTCTCTCTTTTGTGTCTGCTGTGTCAGATATGTCCTCTCTCTATACCCACTGATGTTTCTTCTGAAGATGAAGGACAGAGATGAAACTCTGTAGCACATTTCTGTATCACAAAAGTCCTCCCAGAGTGTTTAGGGAAAGGACAGATCCACTTCCAAAGTTCCTAACTATGTGGAACTCCCTACTAGCATGTTCCCATTTTTAATTCCTTGAGTGGGCAAATATTTGGGTGGGTCAATAGGAAATAGAAGAAGTATGAAGAATTTAATCCTGTGCGTTTTCCAAAACATACCACAAAATCTCCAAACAGAAACAGGAGTATTTTAAAGAAAAATGAGGGAGAAGGAAAATAAAGAAGGCTTGGGATGGATATCTTTTCATTGAAAGGACTGCAAGAAAAAAAAGAAAATCAGCATCAGGATTGAAGATTTCAAGCTAAGATAGTGACAGGTCTCAGTTCCCACCATGCCCAGTGGTTGGATCCCATATCTTCTCCCTCTCTGAAGTTCTGCTGTTTGAGACATTTCTTCAGGGTCTAAGTATAAAAGCAATAAAAGCAGTTGATTATGATGACAGTAAAGAATCAGGAGTGTCCTTTTCCTCTAACATGGAGCCTGACTATAGTAGGGAAAACTGTATTATCCTAACAGTGACTCTGTTTGTGCCAATAAGGTTCTTGCCGCATTTCCTGCTACAGGTTTAAAGCAGCAACTTGCATCCTTCACAGGTTTCTCTCTATTTCTCCCACTTGCAAAATTACCACCTGAATCAGCAGGTCCTGCTTCAGATAATCTCTGTTTCTCCCCTCCTTCCTCTTAGTCTTTCTTATCCCCTCTATCAGAAAGTGTAAAACAATGGCCCTTTAGGTCAAAATCTTTTGTTTAAATCTCTGAAAGATGAGACTCAAAATGGATTTTAAAAAGGTCAGAGATCTAAGCTTCCAATTCTCTGTGAACATGAAAAGCCTGAATCCGCTCCAAGATTCCACTGAGCAGAAAGACAGAGATGGGTAAAAATTTACATGGAACCGCTGTTCCTGAATCTGCTTTATCATTTTCCCCATCTTCCCCACCTACAGCCTCCATATAGAAGCCACAGCAGCTTCCCTCTGCAAATCACAAAAATCAATAGTGAATGGGGAAATTTGTACTCTTCCTCTCCATGCCTCACTCTTTATTCCCTTTTTCTGTAGTGGCAGTGCACAATACCCCACTGAGATACCTGCCCTTAAGGACAGCTAAAGCTAAAGAGAAGGAGAGGAAGAAAGAAAAAAAAAAAAAAACAAACCTGAAAATAAAAGATGGAGGGAAAAACCAAAAAAGCTGGAATCATCCAACAGAGAACATATTTCACAGGCTTTAAGGGGTTCAAATCACAACTGTACGTGATTACCACGAAGTACATCACTCATTTTAGAACCAAATTTACCCACACAAACTTGGTGTTCTTTCCCTGTTTATTACTGTAAGTTATTGCTCTCTGAAATGCTGACTCATGAAACTCAGCTTATGGAAAACATTCTGTATGTTAAGGCAGCAAATCCTCACACCATCTCAGCTGCTGCACTTGTCTCTCCTACTACAAGTGTCAGCCAGGACATAAAGCAAGGGATTTGGTACTCTCTGTTTCTTATTCTTCCTCCTAACACTGATGATTTGTACGATAACAGGCACAGTGCTCTAAATTAGACTTCACCTTTATGTATATAGTTCTCCATAAAATCAGAATTAAGCACCCAGGACTCTCAAAACCAAATATTAAGAGATATTGAACTGCTTCCCTCAAAATGTAAGGTCATTATAAGTTACATTTTTTCCTTAATTTGAAGAGTGTAGAGGTTAGAAATTTATTCCTAGAAAAGATGCCAAATGGAAACTCAATTTCTTATATAAACATGTGTCTAGCAGGAGAAGCCTTATGGAAGGTCCAAATATCATTATGCAAGTGAAAAATATATGCAGACTCAGAGAGGGGGAGAAGGAGAAATGGCAGATCCAAAATGCTGTCCCTCAACAGAGGAGTTGTCAGGTCTCAACAGTTAATGTTGTCAAAAGTGCTTTGGAAGACCCTCAGGAGAAAGGTGCAAAAAAGTGCACAATGGTTGTTATTTGCTTTCTGAAAGCTAAATATCACATTTTAAAGGCCAGAAATGCATGAGTCCAGAAAGGTTGAGGCACCAAGAGGGAATCTCTTCCAGCCAAGCCCAAACAGAGTAGAACTGGAGAGACCTACTATTTACATCTGCTTTGCAATTAAGCAACAGTACAAACATAATGCTACTGCTTCCCTCAGCTGAGTGCTAAAGCTCCTGGTCCCCATCCTGTGTGGGTCTCCTGCACATACTTAACTTGGGTTTCATTGAGTTCAAAAGGATTACTCATGCATGTAATGTTATTCATACGAGTGAGTGCTCACTGGATTCAGGGGGGAAGAAAGCAACCCTTTTCAAAGATTCAGAATATTCAGCAGCCTTTATTATTAATTATTACTCTGATTTACTTTTCATTTAATATCACGCTGCATTTCTCCTTCGTATTTTATAACCACAGACACACACAGATCAGCGTCTGCCACGGTGGATTTCAGCAGCCTAAGCGATTTGAGTCAACAGGGGTCTGGATTAGGTCTGGCTGGGAAACGGACTTTTCTATATGCTCAGATAGAGAAACAGAAAGATTGAAAAAGTAGCATTTTAATTGGACTGAGTCTATGGCAAGCATCAATTTTGCATTGAAAATCAAAATTATTTATTTTTTCCAAAACTTGATTTTCTTCACTGCTTCCCCTTTTAATTTACCAATGCTAAATCATTATTTTCAGGGATGAGGAAAAAGTCTTTTCATAAAAAACTGGAAAGGTCAAATACCTAATTTCTCTCTAACACAGCTCCAATAAAACATTTGTGCTTTTCCTAATTTGTAGACAACTTACAAACAATTCCTTTCTTCATTTATGACGTCCTTTGCTCACTCTTT
>NW_008246062.1:2726451-2733742 GCF_000691975.1 Corvus brachyrhynchos
CCATCTGATATTTTTCTGCTAGAAAGCTGGAAAAATCAGGCCTCTCTTTTTTTACATGAATTCTCACTGTATTTTCAAGCCTGCCTTGCTGTTCTGACACATATGTGGTCTTACACACCGTCAGAATATCAAAATGTGGGGCTTGGAGCTGGTTAAGAGGTTCTGTTCTCTAATGGATATTCTCAAATGAGCCATCTTTCAGAAATATGGGAAAATGTCAGTTCCGGTGACAAATTTATTTGGTGACAGAGCCAGGCTGAAGATCCTACAGTCCCTTAGAGCTCAGAACATGCTGGTAAGGTGGGCCACCTTATAACTGAGAGTAGGTTTTCCCTGTGGAAATGGGGTTAGCATTGCTGTCTCTTCCCAGAGTGCAATCCTGACAGAGACTCCCACATGTGCTTTATACAGACTGCATTGGAAAAATCATGTTCTCCACAGGAAATATCACCAAGTTTGTGCACTGGAAGCTTTACCTTGGGAGAATGAGGTACTTTCCACTACCTGTCCATGGAAAGGAGGCACCTCCAACACCAGGATATGCAAACACTCCTTCCTGATCCTCCTTGAAAGGCAGAGTGATCCATCCCGGTCACACACTAAGCCAGTGGAAGTCTACATCTTCCGAGTCCCATTCCAGTGCCTTCTCCACAGCTCTTCCCTTTGTTTTAGCTGATGCCCTTTAAACAGACAAGCCCAACTTCCAGAGCCCTCCTGGCCCCGTCTGTCATCCCAGCTGAAAGAAACTCCATTCAGGCTGTCCAACTTGGGCCAGCATGAGCAAGCAGAGCTCACAGATGGTTAAATGCATTTGACATTTCACTGCAGGGCCTGCAGCAGAAATCCTTGCCTGCTGTAGCTGGAGCCCTGGATAGGAGCGAATCAAGGCTCGTGGCTCCAGCACTGTGTGTGCACACTCTGCTGTGAGTTAATATTATTGGCTCACCCCTCAATCATGCCTTTTCCAGCTAGCTGCTCCTGTCAAAGCACATCTCATTAGGCCTGAAGGCTCAATGAAATGGAAATTCATGTTTAAATTTAAAAACAACATATTGACCCTGGGAGCCAGTGATGTCTACATTTTTAATAACTTACTGAGAATAAAAGGAGTGTATGTGTGTGGAGGGAGGGGGAGGGCCGGGTGGGGGGAGGAAGAGGGAATGTAGAAGTGGAGGGAGGACGAACGGACAGGGCAAACAGCCAGCCAAGGACTCTGGTCCTGTCCACTTCCCTCCAACCCCATTCTCACTTTTTTTGTCCCTCTTGCTGCGTGGAGAAGAGCCCAGGCTTCACTTAAAGGAACCTCATAGCCTCAAGGGGAGAGCATGTCCCTAATCTGATACTAAAGCAGTGAGGGAGGAGGAGAGCCCTGTCTCTCTGCACACACAGACATGCATGCCCCTCCACAGACACGTGCACACACACGTGTGAACCCTGGTCCCCGAGCCCCGAGCATCCCAGCGAGCTGCATTTCACTTGTACAGAGGAGTAGTGTGCTGCAGAGCGCGAGTAAACACGGAGCCTTTTGGAGGAGGATGTGAAGACAGCTACACTGCATGTGACTCGCCATGTGGCACAACCCCAGCCCCCCCTACGCCTCTCTCTGACATCATTCCCTGAGAGGCACGTACAGCTCCTGCCACCACGACGGGTTAGGTAACCTGGGGGGGAGGCAGAGACAGCGTGTCTTATCCTGTGTGATTACAGGAGGAGTGATGCTCGTTTCTGCTGGGCTTTATTGTTCCCTGGTAGCACCCAGGGAGCAGCGGATGGGGGGGGAGAGGTGGGAGGTCCTCTTGTTGTGTGATCACTGTGGCCCCCATGGCAGTGTTTTTTGGTTTTTTTTGAAAACAAGTGATCTGACAACGTCATCTTTGGCTGGCATCCAGCTTGGGGGATCACAGGCTGTATGGATAAACCTGCTCTGGCTGCTGCGTCTCCAGACAGAAATGGGTTGCTGTGCTGCTGCACTATAGCAAGAGTCTCCTGGTGGAAACTACATCTTAACAGGAGGTGAAAGTCAAAATTGCTAATATCTAGGGAGAGTACAGCAAGGTGAATTTGCAACAAGCTTTGTATGGAACTGCTATAGATGAGCAAAGCATGCCTATCAAACCAGGGAGAGCTGAGATCACTTTCCAAAGGGCTTGCTGATTTCTCCTGTGCTCCATCCTGTTTCTCAACTCAATATTCCAAGAGTACTCAGCAATCCTCTGGCGATGTCTCTGGTCTTTGATTCCAACATAATCTTCTGTCTGGCTCAGTGCTTGTCTGTGTACCAAGAATATGAGCAGAGCAGGACTGAAGACTTCCTGACCTATATTCCCACAAAGCTGTCCACTGCAATCCAAATGAGCCTAAATATTGTAGGCGTATGAATTCCCCATGTTTTCCACACTTTTAAAATGAGATTCCCTATGTTCTACCACTTACCCCTCTGTTGTCCTGAAAATTACCTTGTCCTTACTTCTAGACTGCTCGCTGTTAGCCCTCAGTTCTGAACTGTTTTCTGTCTTTCTTACTTGCCCTCTTCAAACACGCTGATAGTTTCTCCAGCATTCTTCATATTTACACTGATGTTTTTTGTTCCATACTGTTGCCATTTTCCAGATGTATTTAAAGATTGTGTTCAAAGAGTTTAAGGCCAGATTTCTCTAATCTCACCTCGTTAACATGATGCACCACAATTTCCACTCACTTACTGAACACCTTCCCCTTGGCTAAAGCATCTTTTCTAGGAAGGAATCCAAATGCTGATTTGAAAACTTCAAGCAATGAAAATTCACCCATTTTGAGTTATGACAAAGTTCAATTACACTCACTGATTACCAAAAAGAAAAGCATACTTTACTTATCATTTTTGTCTGGCTTGCTTTCACAGGTCTTAGTCCTTGGTGTCATTTTCCCTGATAAACTAGAGAAATTTTGTTGTTCACATCATCTAAGCTATGACACTCTTAAGCACTTTTCATCTTTTGCAAGCTTGCTCCATCTGCCTCACCTTCTCTTTAATTGCTCACTGAGTGATTCCCCAGCCGTAACGCCTTTTTCCTCATGTTCCAAATACCACTACAAACCATTTCTTGTTTCCTGTCACCCAAGACACCCAGCTGCTCTGGTGAAAACTGGTTCATGTACATAAGGACCTGGTGGTGGTGTTTCAGACTACTGTGAATCTTCTCTGCAGGTCAAATGCCAGGTACCCTGGAGCCTCTTCAGTCAGGAGACTGCACATCTCACCAAAGGGCTACAGAAGTCCTTGGAGCTCCTTCTGCAAGCAGAAGAAGAGGGAGGGGGCAGAAAAGCTGCAGGGGTCACATGAAAAAGCTATTAAATAGCCTTTGGCCTTCTATTTTATTTATTTATTAAGCTAGACAAGGAGCACAAAAAGGCATGGAGGCACTTTGTTTCTCAATTTGTGTCTATTATCTATCGAAATTTGACATAATGTCTCCACAGTTCTCCTTAATATCCCACTGTATGTAGAATGTGACTAGCTCCACCATCTAATGTGACAGCTTAGGAAGATTAAAAAGAAAAGCTAAACTAGCAGCAGTTGGAGATGAGGAAAAGTAGCACATTTATGAATAATTTCAGCTGAATTCTAACAACATTGCATTCCCTGGACAGGACACATTTATTATCTTATTCACCATGACTACTGCAACATTAGTGATTTGTTACTGAATCAATTATTAATTCATATGAGTGAATAAGGCTCTGTCACTTAACTCTTCGGCTGACCGTGCCCACTACACACTGATTGCAATTTTTAACTCTGTTTTCTCTCCTCGTATCTTTACTCTCCCTGAGCACTCATATTGAAACAGAATGATGCTTTCCATTTCAGAAATTCATTTGACAAAAGCCACTTGTTTTCCATTTATGTGTGACTCTCCATTGGAAAGCTCCCCTTTTGACACACCAGCTTGGTACTCAAATTGCCAAGGAGTCAACTGGTTGGGTAATGACTTGATTTGTGAAAGAGACTGGTTAAAAAGACAGACAAATAAAGACTCTTTCCTCAAAAGCTTCTTGTGTTCCCACCATCGTGGTCTAAGGAGTGAGACTTTTAAAAGGTTTGATGTGTTTGGTCACTGAGATATAAAGCTTGCTAGAATAAAACATTAAAACATGTAGAAGGCAGATTTTATCCTCCAATGGTGAGATACAGGAACAGACAAGATCATGGACCCAATCAAGGCCACAAATCAGAGCAGAAGGAAAGATACAAGTAATACCCACACCATCTGATCTCACGCTTGCAGCTAATACCACTCTGTCTGTCAGCTAGCTAGAGAACCAGGCAACAAATTTGAAGAGATGGACTGTAATCAAGGCTCCATCACGGATTTACTGCCATGGGCAGTGATGGTCATATCTGAATTTCGTCATCCTACTGCCGTTGAGAAAAGGCACTATGAAGAAAAAGGACCATGCTAAAATCTTCCCAGTGTCTATTACAAGCAACTGAAATGACAGTCATTAACTTACTCCTTGTCATGTGCAGAGCACGACCTACCTCTCAATGGCCATTTGCAGAAAGTAAAACCAACCATTTTAACAGTTATTGTTAATGAAATATATTGTAATTAGGCACTAAGCTGTGCTTAAACTTCATGTGTATGGTGACAGAAGAAGGCAAGATTCAGGCCAGGAGTATTTTTTATCTCAAATCCTCCTACAGTCCAGCGGCTCATTTCTGATTGACACAGGCAAGATGCACCCTTAGCTGCATTCCTGGTCCTCCCAATCATACTGTGTCACCTCAGGGTGGCAATTGATCAGCCCTTTGTGTTGACCAAAACACTCACTGTTGTATGAGTGAAGGATGAACATGTAGCACCCTGTCCACTCCAACAAGCAGTAATGTCTTGCCCTAAGGAAAGAGAAGGTTCCAGCATCCCATGAGTGTTCTGGGATCTGTCAGAAAGCTTGGACCTATTCATGTTCATCATTCCACAGCACTGTCTTCAGAGAGTGCTATAAAATGATGTGAATGGTCACCAAGCCCCAATATGTCTGCTGAAACTTGCTGGTTTTCTTAGATAGAAGAGTGCCTCTCACATCCCAACCCTTTGGAAAGGTTGAAGGGTTTTCTTTTTCTCCTTCATTCTGCCCTTCTCAGTCCCTCACCAAAAAAGTTTCAGCAGAAGTGATTAAGTTTCAAGACAAAGAAAAGTGATCTGGTGTTAAACCTAAGCCAAGACCTCTCAAAGGGACTTGAGTATGTTTACTGAGAAATTGGTTTGCAGAACATAGAAAAAATGTTAGTTTCTGTATCAGACCTTTGAAGCACATTGACATAAAGCCATCCTTCAGCAGTGATGGCTGAAAATGAAGTGCCTTCCAATATCTATCACAGAGGGACTGAGTAATGACACCCTGGCATCCTCTGGATTATCAGAATTACCAGGGTAGCATAGGTCAGGAAGTCATACAAAGCCAGGAAGATAACGCTGAAATCAACAGACATCTTCCAATTGACTTTACTGCTCCCTCAAATGAAGCTTTCAGGGCATATGACTCACACCCTTACTACCAAACTGCATTTCTCTCAGTACAGTGTACATTGAGGGTCAATACAAAACCTTAATAGCCAGGTTTTCCAGGATAGCACTTACATGAAAAATTTCCTCAAATTATGCTTTGTAGTTCTTTAATGAGAGACCAGAGAAGCAAAATAACATTTTTAGAGAGGTGATTGTACACTGTGCTTACTCACAGCTAATGTCAGGCTGTTCCCCTCAGTGTTATCACCTGATGTAAAGGTTTGTACTGCCATAAAAGACTAAAGGCATCCAACTTAAGAATAAAATCTCTCTTCCTCCATCCTTCTTTGAACTCACTGTCCAAGCTGTGAGCACCACAAGAACTAAAGTAAATAGCCTAAATGATGACAGGTCAATTAGAGGATTGAAATCATGTCCGATTTCATAATCTGAGGCGTTATAAGTAACACAGAAAGGATTTGTCTACACCCACAAGAGTAAATATTTGATTTTTATCTTGACATTGTCCTTTCAAGGAAAGTCAGAGAGGGGAACAGAGAGAGATTATAGAGAGGATACTAATGCATTGAAAAGCCAGTGCTTTATGGATAATGGTGAGATAGCAGAGGGAGAATGACACCAAGTCCATCTAATTGCTAGAAAATGGGACCAGTCTTTACAAAATGACCCATTCTGTCTACTAAGAGAGGTCTAAAAAGCCTTGATTAATTACCCTGTGCAGCATCAATCTTCTGATACAGTCAAAACCAATATTTCTGCCCCACACATAGTGCAGCCACACAAGGTAGGACATGGATACAATACACATTGCATTGCTTGACTTGGTCAGAGAAAGAGTGGATTTGAGATAGTCACATGAGGAGGCCAATAGTAAAAGAAATAATGCTCAACCCTCTACAGTCCTATTACAGACAAAAAAGATTGAGATCTGTTTGCTTTTTTTGTCAATTTTTTGTTGTTTTGTTCCAATTTTCCCCCCACACCTGTCTCAATATTCTTCAATATTCCAATTCTCTCTTGGTTTGACAAAGTAAAGGAGATTTAAGTCTTAAAAGTAATTTACAAGAATTTCATTCCATGCTCCACAAACTGAAATTCATCTCTCATTTTGCCACAATACTCATTGCAATTAAGGTGGCTGTGAAAGACAAGCAAGGTCTCTGCATCAGCTGAGCTGGGTTGATGCGCACCTCAGGAAAACAAAGCTACTCATGGAAAACGTTTGTTTATAAAAGCCTAAAAGGACAAAAACAAAACAAAGCAAAAAATATCCTCTATCATTTAAGCCTGTCCATAAATCCCAGTAAGACTGCAAAGTTGCAGCTTGCTTGGTATATTTTATGGACAGAGATCTTGCTGAGTTGGCTGACACTAGCTAGGAGGCGGGGAAGGCAGGAAAGTTGAGATTTGGGGTGGGTAAACATTCCCATCCATCAAGTGATTGGATTTGCAACTAAAGCTGTGAAAGCCACATCAGATTAATGTTGTCAGGGCAGGAATGATATGAAAATCATCCGTCTTTAATTCCAGTGACCGTATCAGGGAATATACACTTGGGGCCAGGGCAGTTCTGGACCCTCAGTACATTCAGGCCAAGGTGCAGGGGGGAAGACTCCCACCTGATCCACACCATGTGCATGACTGAAACATCTCAGCTCTTTGCACTTGGTGCAGAGCAGGGAGGGGAGGGTGGAGGACAGGGTCCAACAACCAGCCCTGCAATTTCCTTTCAGTTTCACATCTTTTTTTCAGAGCAACATGCCCCAATTGTGCTGAAC
>NW_008246062.1:2733771-2764768 GCF_000691975.1 Corvus brachyrhynchos
CTCCGAAATCTCTCAGCGAAGGAAAGAGCTGAGACTGAGCAATTTAATTCACTTAGGACTTTTGTGTCTTAATCCACAGAGCAAGGTTTTCAATCAGCTGTGGGGTGACAGGGGAAGGCGGCTCTGTGTGGGCTCCCCAGGGTGCAGGCGGGTGGGTGAAGGGCAGGGAGGGAGGCGAGGAGCTGAGCTGTGATCCGTCACAGAGCTCCCACCCAGCCCGAGAGGAGCCAACCAGGCATTACTCCACTCCAGCTTTCAGGAATGCAAAGCAGCTTATGCGTGTAGGTCATTTCAGGACACTAATGATAACTAAAACGAACCCTAAAATGCACTCACACACCAAATGACGGCGGGAAGTAGAGTCTGTGGGTGAAAAGGGTCAAACTCCTTCCTAAGGGGGCAGATGGAGGATGCACAGGAAACAAATTAGCTTTAAGAAAACAACACTTACAAGGAGAATCTGTGGGAAGAAGGAAACTAGGGGAAAAAAAACCCCAACAATGAAACTAAACAATCAAACAAAACAACCCAGACAACCAAACAAAAGAGGGATATCACACATTTGGACTGTGAAAACAAGGAGACAAAGAAAACTAGATGAGTGACAGCCCAGGTTGCATCACTTGGGCACTACCTCAGCATATGTAGGAGTCAGCTGCTTTCCATCCTCAGTCCTTTCACACTTATGTAGCCCTGCCAGAGCAGGGACCACGAAACACCCTGACACTGAAACGGGTGAAAGTTTACCGGGGTGTGGGAATGACCTCCACTCTCATGCAGAATAGGATGTGCTTCTCTCCCTCCTCACCTACACCCTGACCAAGCTTGTTTCCAGCTACCAAAGTGTTACTGCTTGTCCTCACTGTCTACAGATTGTCTCCGCAGCAAAACGACCAGAGACCAAGATTTGTACAGTGCCTTGAAATCAGAAGTCATCTGAGGAGACAGAGCAAAATTTTCTTCGTATGGGTGATCCCTATATATACACATTTAAACCCATCCACACACATACAAACCTGTTCCCCTACATCCCTGGCTTTATGAAAGGTTTGCTTCTACTTTAAGGACACAGTTAAGGAAGGGCAGCTGTTGAATCACATTTCTCCATAGAGCACGCCGCTCTGAAACTAAATGTTATCATGAAAATCCCTGTGGGCTGAAGCTGGGAAGGAAAAACAGACTCCTGACCTGCAGTTGTTAAAAATGGCTTTTTGCAGAAGGATGGTAATGTGAGGCGCTATCTCACAGCGGGTAAAAAAATAACACCAGGAACTCAAATTGTGCACACTTTTGGTACCCTGAAAACCAAAATAAAACAAAAAACCCCAGCACTGCATTTAATCACTATCACAAAGTAGTTTTGGGGCAGGCCTGTTGTGTGCTGAGAGCCATGCATCTGCTCTTCAGATAATCTGACTGTGGTACCATGGTTAGAAATTGTGTATTGCTGCTCAACCCAGCTTGATCTCTACTGCACCATGCACAAGCAGGTGTGAAAGGGTGTGAAGGAGAGAAGTCCAAGTAAGACAGAGAAGGAACTTTCTACCCTGCTCTGGTGAGACTCCACCTGGACCACTGTGTCCAGCTCTGGGGTCCCCAGCATAGGGAGGGCATGGACCTGTTGTAAAGTGTTCAGAGAAGGCCACAAAGTTGATAGGAGAAGTTGAGCTCTTCTCCTATGAGGAGAGTCTGAGAGAGGTGGGGATGTTTAGCCTGGGCAACAGAAGGTGACTTTATTGTGGCCCTTCAGAACCTAGAGAGGGTTTACAAGAAAGTTGGAGAGACTTTTTGAATGGGCATTTAGTGGCAGGACAAGAGCGAATGGCTTTAATCTGAAAGATAGCAAAAAATATTCCTTTTTGTGTGGGTGGTGAGGCACTGGCACAGGTTGCCCAGAGAATAGATGCCCCATCTCTGAAAATATTCAAGGCCAGGCTGGATGGGTCTCTGAGCAACCTCACCTGGTGGAAGGTGCCCCAGTCCACAGCAGGGGGTTTTAGAGAGATGATCTTTAATGTCCTCTCAAACCAAAACACTTCTGTGATCCCGTGGTTCTAGACCTGGTTCCTCCCAAGATCTGAGTGCTGTAGAGACACACATTTAACAAGGCTTGAGAGATCTGGGTGGGCTGTTCTGATGGTTTTGAAGCAGCTGAGCCCATGACACCAAGATTTGGTGGCAAGTAGTCAGTACGTTTGAAGATTAAAGGCCTGGATGGTGACACCAACACCTTCTATCAGAGCTCTCTCTGCCTCCTTCCCCCTAAACGTGAACAACCAGCATCTTTCCTCCTTCCCACTGACCTCCTCTACCAGAAACTAGGACCCGTGTAATATCTAGAGACAGATCCTGCTCACTCAAGATGTTGTCAGGAAACTTGGCAAGTGGTGAAAATTTCCACAGAAAGAGAAAGCCAGCTCAGTGTTACTGTAATCATTAGAAATGAGTTGAATTCAGATGTTACAGCTACATTTACAATTGTGAGGTGGAAACAGAAACGCTGCTTACATCACGTACACTGTGCCTCTGACAGACATATCGGCTCCTTCTTGACAACTTGAGAAGAGAAGTAACTGTCATCCATGGTTTTCAAAAAGAAATCAAGACCCCTGTGAGGCCAGACAGCTACTGAAAGTCTGATCTGAATTTACTGCTGCAGACGGAGGGGGAAGTAAATGGCACTTTATGAACTCCATCATTTATTGACTCACCAACATTGTTTGCTTTTGGGGAGGCTGGTGATGCTTTTAAAACCTACTTTTCTTCACACTGTAAAGGGAGTTGCATTTGTTTGACTGACTGCACTGGCCTGATGGCAGCATCACCACCTCATGTGGCTAAGCAAGCTCCTTCTCCCTCGAGTACTGAAAACGCTCCATTTCATAGCCATTCTACTTCAAGCCTTCTGACAACTGTTATAAAGATATCCCCTAGAAATCCCATGTTTCTGCTGGTCCAGGAGCAAACTGTTGTGCATTAAGCAATAATAACTGGGAACACCCAGAGCTCTTGGGAGCCTCCAGAGAGAAGACAGTGTCCCTCTGCAGCCTGTGTTGCTGAGCATGGCCACACAGAGCTGTAGCAGGCATCCACCTCAGTCCTTCCTACGTCTAACACTGGTCTAGCAGAATAGATCTGGTTTTAAGATCGTTGTATGACTTCATGAAAATTGGCTCACATGGGAATCCTGACTGCAGCCAGATAGAAGTTGGGCCATAGTGGGTTGATCCTGGCAGGGCATCAAGTGCCCACCAAAGCTCTTTCACTCCCCTCCTCAGCTGGACAGCAGAGAGAAAATATAATGAAAGGATCATGGGTCCAGATGAGGACAGGGAGAAATCACTCACCAGTTACTGTCTCAGGAAAAATGGATTTGACTTGGGGAAATTAGTTTAATTTATTACCAATCAAATCAGTGGGAAAAGGAGAAATTAAATCTTAAAACACCTTTTTCCCACCCCTCCCTCCTTCCCAGGATCAACTTTAGTCCTGATTTTCTCAAACACAGTGGCACAGGAGGATGGGAAATGGGGGCTGTGGTCGGTTTGTCACATGCTGTCTTTGTTGCTCCTTCCTCCACAGGGATTGGATCCCTCACACCCTCCCCCTGCTCCAGCGTGGAGTCCCTGCCACAGGAGGCAGTCCTGAATGAAGTGCTCCAGCGTGGTCTTTCCCATGGGTTTCAGTTCTTCACAAACACTCCCAGTGTAGTCACACCTTCAGGAACAGGTTGCTCCAGTTTGGGTCCCCCAAGGGATCATGAGTCCTACCAGCAAACCTGCTCTTGCCTGTGCTCCTCTCTCCAGGGGCCACAGGTCCTGTCAGGAGCCAGGCTAACACAATGAGGGTTTGTTTCTTCTGCAGGAAGTTAACTGATGGTCCTTCTCTCATATTAAGATGAGAAGAGTAAGAACTAAATAACTTTTAAAAGTAATAAAACAAGTGCTGTCAAATTCCTCTCAAACCTAGGAACAAGTTCAAAAGATACTTCATGGGAAAGGAAGGTAGGAAGAGATGGAAGGAGAAAAGAGGCAAATAGAGACATATATGCACCAGAGGAGGTTTAGATTGGACGTTAGGAAAGATTCTTCATTGAGAATGTTGTCAAGCACTGGAGCAGGCTGCCCAGGGCAATGGTGGAGTCACCATTCTGGTATTCCTGTAGAGATTTAAAAGACATGTAGATGTGGCACCTGGGGACATGGATTAGTGGTGGGCTTCGCAGTGCTGGTTGGACTGGATGATCCTAAAGGTCTTTTCCAACCTTAACGATTCTGTGATAGGGAGAGTTGGAAAATGAGACATTTATGAAGGAGCATTTCTACACAACTGGTAAGTTACACCAGAAAGAGCCAGGGATGGGAGAATCACCGGCAATATCAGCAAGAGGGTCCATGGGCTCACAGCCCCCAGGCCAGCCCTGTTCCCCCTAGGAATGCCATGCCTCTGGGGAAGGTGTGGGAGCAGTCTTGCCAGCTCGGTGCTGAGGGACACGTCTCTGCTCCGCTCTTCATGTCCACTCTCACTTAAGCTGCCACAGAATAACCTTGTGCTCCCCACTGTGCCACTGTGCAAGGGCTGGCAGGGAAGGGGCTCGGGGATAATGAATGAAGCTCTATATTAGCCACAAAAGCACAGGACAGTCAAATGAAAGGGTAAAAGTATGGTCATGAAAGACAAGCAGTCACTCTGACTGTGTGCTGGAGGTAATTACTGCTATATAAATAAACCAGAGGGAAAAAAAATCTTTTAAAAATCTAATTACCATGCAGGACTGTGGGTTTCAACCTTGGTCAAGTACAGGCAGACCTGATTTACGCTCCATCATAAAATCCTAAGCACGAGGCTGGTCTCCCTCTCTCTTTACAATATGAGTCAGGGAATCAGCACAGGACACTTCCCGGAGAGGAGCTGCCTGATAGATAGATGTGCCCGTGTCTGGGTGGGTCAGCATCTCCAACAAGACCAGGACTACACAAGTACACCACCTGCATGTCTATTTATCACAGTTTTCTCTCTGCAAGAACAACATCTCTTTTTTAAAATAAAACAAATTCTCTCAGACCTCTGTTTCACTTGACTTTTAGTATTTCTGATGATTAGTATTTCTCATGACCCTGAGTAAGGATATTTCTCTCTTGTACAGATCTGTCTTCTCTCTTTCAAGCATGCTATGAGGCATTTCTATGAAACTCCTAATCGTGTAGGAAAGGAAAACTGAGGCAGAGGCTAAATTTATCACTGACACTTTTGTCTCCTACTCAAGCAAGAGTTTTATACTCTGTTTTTCTTAAATCTCAATATGAATGTTTGCCCATCATCCCAAGACAAATAATCACCCAAACTTAGATCTTTATTTCCTGTGCCTTTACTTGTTGCCAGACAGAAATCATCCAAGAGCAGTGGGCGAGTCAAGTGCAGCAGCTAACTCTAAATGCATCACCATTTTGAACTTGCAGAATTGAGGCACATTCAGTAGCAGAGCAAAGTAAATCCTAAAGCACATCTGATTCTCCTCATGTGGAACCAAGTGCTACACAGCAGCTTCTTAACTGCAGAAGCACTTCTGAGAGCAATCAAGTCCAGGCTGGATTTGCAGCTCCGTATTCAGAGCTGTTGATATAAGTGGACAGGAAGCAGATTTCCCATCATGAGCAAACAAGAGATGTGTTTTTCCCTTTCCAAATTGAGGGAGAAAAATCAGAACCTATTAAGTCAATAATTTTTTTCAGTAGACAAGCGTGCATACATATACACAAATGTGTTAGGTCGCTGAAATATCTCGTACAAATTTAAAACTGCAACACTCTTTTTAAAAACCCTGCAACTTTGCTCAACAGATTTCAAATCTCAGCGTTGGTTAGATCTGAAAGCTAATCATTTTGCTTAAAGCCATATCAAAACAATATGCTTCAATAATTCCTAAACATAAACACAGATCTGAAAGTGCTAGGACACCCTAGGGAAATAATAGCTCATTGTGTCATCTAATTGTTTTCAGCACTTTTGGAAAACAAACAGTGAAACCAGAATAAGTATTAAGCAGTAACAAAACTTAGGAAACAAGCACCGTGAGAGTTCAAAAGTAAGACAATTTCCCTATCATCGTTAATGAGATTTATTACCCAGCATCTGTTATCCTACCTTTAAAAAGTCAAAGCCCACTTCTAATAATTGCCTCTTGCCTTTATACTGTATCTGGCACTTGCACAGTTTCCTTGATTAAACCTCAAAGCAGGTTAGCACTGTGATTCAGAGAAAGGAGGATTCAAAGGTAAAACAAATCATTCATAGTTTCAGAGAAATCAGTGCCAGAGCAAAGAATTAGAGGTTCAAGCTCAGATCCTGTACAATAAACCACCCTGCAGCTAAAGCCTTGGCTACTGTTGCCCACCATCAGCATGCATTTTGCAAACCTGGTGGCACTGAAACCTCTGTAGCTGTAGAAGTTACACACAAATATGAACAGCCTCATCAGAAGAGCCCCTGGATGTTTAAATGGACATGGGAAAGAAGGTGGGTACTGCTGCTTCACATGCTGGTCGTGTATGGCACCATCAGGGAAAAACCAATAGGTGCAAGCATCTTTAGATTTGAATGTTTGTGACCCGCAGAGGAAAAAAATTCTTGAAGAGCCTGAGTGAATTAATTCCCAGCTTTTCCAAGGGCGGTGCTGTGGCAGCAGTGGAGAGGAATGGGTAACTGAGATGCCTGACTTGATCTTATGTTGAAGATGTTATGGGAGGATGAGTGATGTGGGGAAATAACACCGTCTTGTACTCACTTCTAACAATCATCTTTTTTAGCTTTTTAAATTAGGATCTAACCCCATTTTGATGAATTTCTTATTGGGCAAAGCAAGCAAAAACATTTGAGATTACATTTTACTAGCTGTGAAAATCTCAGCTGTAGCGTTCCTGTAGCAACAATTCTTGAAATGTGTTTTATCAAAACTATGACCCATGCCTCTAAATTTCATCCTATCTTCCTGCAGCCCTTTCAATAAGGGAAAATGTTAGCAGAGAGTTCAAACTGTCACAGATCCACTTACACTAGATTTAAAAGTAAAAAGAAGGGGACAAATATTAAAATTCTTCCACACAAAGAGAAACACAGAGAGAGCTCTAAAAGCAACTGGAATAGCTCTTGGGAACAGCTCTTGTCTCTTGAATAAATACCTTGCAGTTTACAGCTTTCTATAAAAAAAAAGAAAAAAAGGATATTTTATCTTTTCCACCTTTCTTCAAGCTATACACGAGCTTATGTTGTAAAAAAACAAGGTGTTTGTTAAACCCCAGAATAGGCTTCCTGCATGTGCATCTGAGTATGTGCATTTATAGACTGGGTTCAAGAAAAATGCATGTACAGCACGTGCCACACACCGGGGCTGCTGCTGCTCTAAAAACTTTGCTACATGCCCACAATTCCGGGAGTGCATGAGTGGCATGGCTTGGAGCTTCACAGATGAAAGACAGCAGTGGAAGGCAGAACTGCAGGGACATCAAGAGAAACTCAGATGATTCTCATCAAACTGAAGTACATACTCTTCCTTCCTCTGTTCTCCACTCTCACATTCCTTTCTTCCCATTTGGCTGTGGCCTCTAAGCTCCTCAGTATCTGCAGCATTTGCAGCGTTCACAGTTTACTGAACTTTTCCTGGATAATATTTTTTGTTTGCCAATAGGGATTTTATTTTAAAAACTAAAAATAGAAAAAAAAATCCTTCATGTTAGCGGCGCAGGAAAGGTTATTATTGCTCTAAAAAAAAAAAAAAAAAAAAAAATTACAGAATCTAATTTTGAGGAAGACAGGCAGTTGTCAGCTCATAGCAGAACAGCCCAGTGGTTGCACATGGCTAATTCTCTTATTGGGGTGATCCTCTCTCTACAGACTAGACAAGGAAGAGTTTTGCTTACTCCTGTCTGATTCAGCTGACCTCAGGCAACCTTCCCCCAACTTGTCACAGTGTAACAGTCATCAAGCAAAGAAAGTGCAGTGTGAATTTTGCGGAAGTTCAAAAGCACATCAGAGATTTTGACTTGTTCTTTTAAAGAAATAGGATGCGCCACACTTGAAAATGGTCCTTTATGTTCCTGAAGTGCCTGAAAGTTTCAAGTGTTTAGCTCCTACTTTACTATACTGAGTAAGTGACAGAAGTCTTTCAGGCAGAATATCTGAACGATAGAGGCTGCTCAGTAAGAGACAATCTCTAGAAACAAATGCACAGGGACTTTATCTAGGGCAAACAAGGCTATGCATTTAATATCCAGGCTATTACTGTTACTCTGGTATGTCATGTAACTTATCCTGTGATGCAGTTTTCCCATCCTGGAAAAAAGGGATAATATATTTACTGTTTGTTTTAATCTCGCAGTTATGTGACACAATACAACAGAATTTGCTGTAAATTGTGGTTGAATTTATGAAAAAAAAAACCCAAAACAAAAAAAAACCAAAATCCAAAACAGCCTTTAGTCTGTTTCTTAAATGTCATTAGATGTGTTAAATAAAATTAAATATGTTGACCTTTAAGATGACTAGTATTCTTGTTTCTTTTTTTACCACAATAATATAAGTTTTTAAAAGTAAATTGAATTTTTCATAGTTCTTCTTGGATGTCTCTAATATTACACAGGATTAATAATAGAAATTCTGACTTGCAGAAGAGAGAAATAAATTCTAAATAAAAGTATAATTTAAAATGTAAAGGGACAGAATTAGGCAATAAGAATTATACTCTGAGAGCAGGAGATGTGCGTCCAAATCTGAGATGGAAACCTGACCACTGAGTCACAAGGCAATACTCAAATTTATCAAACCCTAAAATTAATGTATTTATTCCAGTCTTTACTGACTGCACCATGGATCAGGACAATACATGCACTACTGATTCTGCAGTAATTCCCTAACCAAGGATGGGAAGAATGTTTTGAAACTGGTTCACTTGCACAGTTGCAGAGGAAAGCACTGAGCTACAACACTAACTTCATGGGGGATCTGTGCTCACAGGGCTATTGGGATTCAATGGAACCAGGTAATTTAACAGCAGTGTCTTGGAGGGACGAAAGCCTTACTCACTCCTCACTCACAAAACTCACAATTTAAAACAAGCTTGCTCTTAAAACAAGCTTAGCTGGGTTACAAAGGCTTAAAATGTGCCCTTTAATTCCTTCTCTCTTTCTTGCAAGGGCCCTCCAAGCCCTGTGGTGGCATCCCAGTGTTGCACCTGCAGCGTATCCAGCTTGTCACGGGAGATTTAGAGCTGTGTCAGGCTGGCAGAGGCTGGGTGAAGGCGGCCACACAGCAGTGTATTTATTGTGCATCACTTAGGAGATGCGGAATATTGCTTGGACACTTTAATAGATGCATCAGTGTTAACTGATTTGCTCTGAGGCACCATATGCTAATCAAATGGGGTGCGATGCATAATGTCTTATTAATGTCGTAATAAAGGAAATCTTGATGTGTTCCTTAATGTCTTTATGATTACCTTTAATTTTAGATAGCTAGTGAAGGAATGTGTGTTCAATACCTGGATCTGCTGTCTAATTACCTTGGATATAACAAGAACCAAATGTACAATAAAAGGCCGTGGTTTTTACTGGAGATCGCTGGTGACAAAATAAACCATAAATAAGTCTTACAATCTGAACAAGCCTGAAACACCACATCCAGATCGGCACATGAGATTGTTTTAGGCATATTTTGATTTCTTTTCCTCTTTAGTCGCCAACCTGGAGAAAGAAACTGCACAGACACAGAGGTATATAGCTTCAAAGCTTCTCCCAGGAGGTTTGAATACACGGGTCCAACAGATGTTTTACATTTACTTCTACAAATAAACACACACATACTTCTGTCACTCAATTCAAGCCACCCCTTATGCTGACGACAGCTTTTCAGGTAAAGTTACCGTAAGCCTGTTCATCTTTTCATAAATGCTCTTACTACTTCCTTTCTTAACACACATACCCTGCTACTACTTTGAATTAGCTTCTGAGAGTTTGAAGCCATATGGAGAATAAGCTCTTATTAACAGCATTTGGATTTCAGGTGTTTTCTTTTATGTAATTTGCCTAATCCTCAACGTATTTTGCATAGGAAAATGGTAGCTATTCCCCTTTTATAACTGGGGAAACTGAGGCACAGAGTTCCAATAACCTGACATGTGTGACAGCACTTTGAATGTGGGATTAGGCATCAGGTCTCACAAGTTCTAAATCAGCTTCTGAGCAAATAAGCACTTGGAATGGAACTCCTCATACCAAACAGCATTGCTAGAAAATTTTGGTTTTGTTGTGTCAGGTAAGAGAACTTTCGGCAGTCTTGTACGAAAGAAGAATTGATTAAAACTGACATCTTTGCTCTATCAAGATTCTCACCCAACACCAGGTGCTTTTGCACATATGCAAATATCACCCTTTCACCTTTCTTTTATAGAACAGGTTTTTAAACACAGACCCCAGAGGAAAGATTTTGCATCTGAGGAAGGTAAATTGGAAACAGAACACACCTGAAAGTTTATGCATGACCCTTCACAACCAGAGCTGCTCAGTGGTGACATCTAACCCCTTTCATACCGATAGGCTCCAAGGTGGCTTGTCCCTAAACACATTCAACAGGTACACACAAACAGTTATTTTTCAGGCAGGTGTTGATGAAATGAAGATCAGCATCTGGCCATTCTCTGAGTGAACTATAGATTGCTATTTTAGCATGAATCAGAGAAAAGCCTCTGTAGGTCAGTGGAGTCACACCAGGGTAGAAGTAGTAAAAAGCTAAATGAAAACCAGGCCCAGGAATTAGAGCAGCAATGCTGCCTGGGCCCTAAGAGACAGCCAGAAGCCCTTTGATAGAGTAAAGTCCTCGTATGCTGCCAGAAACAACCTGCAAGAGAGTTCCCTATCGGCATCATTAATGCATTCCCCAAAGCAGAAATCAGAAGGCTCTTTCCAGAGGAGGGATGCTATAGAAAGAGGCTCCTTGTTTAATGACACCACTGAATGTTTTGCCTGATGTGGAGACAAAGAAATGAGCATTCTGATTTGATATCTGTAACACAGGCTGATACAGGCCCAAAATTCATGATCAGAATGGGTGCTAGGGAGGTTGAGATGGGGAAAGGAGAAGTCACTTCACCAGTGGGATAACTAGAGAGTGGTTTTACCATTCATGATCCCTTCTAGCCCTTTAGCTTCCTGGAACATGGGATTCACCTTCATTATGATCTGTTTCTCCATCTTTTGGATTTATGGAAAATAGGGAATTGGTGCTCAGGATCAAGCAGAAGAAAATCAAACAGCCCTGGGGACAGCCATGGCCCCAGACAAGAAAGAGAATTGAACTGTGCAAGTAGGCTGAGAGTCACATTTTCAGCTGTTACATGATTTTAAATCTGAACTTGTGTTCCAGACCAGCTGAAAAAGTTATTACAAGGGACATAATATTTCCTTCTCTCTCTTTTTCAAAGTTCAGGTCTCAAATCAGTGTTGCTGTTTCTTAAGCTAGTGATCAGAGATGTGAGGAGTCCCAAAAGATCTGCTGATCCAGAAGGAGATATTAATATAAAGTAGGTTGTGGATGCTTGTCTAATATAATCTTCACAGCTTCTGTAGACTGAGACAGCACAACAGTCCGGAAGAACCCTTGTGCTTAACATCTTTGCTGGGCAGTTCCACATCACAATAGCTTTCTGCAGCTCTTTTCCTATTTATTGAAACTTACTGTTCCCTGTGGCAGTTGTAAACTCTCTGAACAGAGGAGTTATCAACCTCCATAGAAGCACATCTGCCTGACTTCCATAAGACAGAGGCCAAAACTGAGTTTGTCTGTCATTCTTAATTTTTTTCCTGCTCCTACCTCTAACCTTATATTTAATTATTTTATTTTCCCTCATCTGATGAATGTTACTTTTAAAGCTTTTATGCCACAGACTGTGTTTATATATAAAGTCTAATTTGTATAGAGATGCCTTGGTTCTTGACCTCTGTGCGCTGCCACAGAGCTGGATACCAAGATATCACTTTCCTCCTCTTATTCAGATTGAAGCAATTTGTCTCTCTGGTACACCTGGACTTCTCAACATTAATGCTGCCCAGGGTGACTTGGAAATAACCCAGAAATGATAGAAAGGACAGGTAGTGGAAGAAGCTAGAAACAGAAACAAACAAGGAAGAGGAATTGTAAAAATATTCGAGTGTTAGGTCTAGTTTAAATTTTTCCCCCAAAACAGCATTGAAGCACTCTGACCAATATAGATTCCACAGTTTCTGTTTATCCTATGAATATTGCCTCACCAGAGTAAAAAAAAAAAAAATATAAACATAGCACTTCAGACCGACTCCAGCTGAAACTTAAGATCAACCTGAATGTCTCTGGGTTTGCCTAACCTGTATTCCTAATGCTGTTTGCTCTAAGTCAGCAAACCCTCATTTCTACAGGGAATGTTTGAACTTAAGTCCTAATCCATATGAACGATGGCAAGAACACATAAGAGTGGGAATCGTAAATCTAAAGCCTTTTATTTTATTTTTCATTCCCTGGTAGTTCCATAGCTCTAAGCACTGTGACTTCCACAGAGGGTAGCAGCACATTGCCAGCAGCATACCTAATTCCTCCTCACTTGTTCCATGTGGCTTCCTTACCCCCCATCCAACTGACCTATTGCTACTCTTCAAGATAGGCTAAATTAATGATGATGAAATTAAGAAAGAAGTAAATTATTTAATTCCAGAAAGTATCAAACCTTACGTGATCCAAGCTCTGACTAGGCCAGAAGGATCAGTCCATGCCCTGGGGATTGTTTTTCTCGCTCCACCCAGAGTTCTCATAAAAATCGATGGGAATTTAGCCTGGTCTTCAGTGGGTGACCTTTTGATTCTCAAGAGGTGCATAACACTTGGCATTTACTCTGTGCAGTGTCTTTCATGAGAAGGGCTCAAAAAATCTCTGTACACCAAGCCTCACAGTATCCTCAAGGGGAAAGTAAGCATTATCCTCATTTAATTAATGCATTGCCAAAGGCTAAAATATGTACTAAAGGAGGCTGATCCTTCAAGGTGTACAGCTTGTTCATATTCTGGTGAAGCTGGTGGGGAGATGAACACACTGAGCATCAAACTGGATTAGCCTCCAAGACCAAGGTCAGTTTTCAGATCAGATATTCTTGCCCATCATGCTTCATCCTGCGTTTATATTCAGTGCCTTCACCCACTGCTGCATCAAGATCCAAGAGATAGCAACAGCAAGAAATATTTTAAATTGATTGTAGTGGTATGTGTACATAATCTATCAAATCCAGAAGCACACCAAGCAGTGTGGCCCCTTTCTCCTGTCAGTCAGCACGGCACAGAAAGCAGAAAGTCTCACTAGGAAGCCACCAACCTTTACAGGACTTGGCTTTATTCCTGCACTAGCCAGGGCTTGGCATATGGCCCTGAGGTAAGTCACCACTCTCAGATCATCTGTTCAACTCCTATCTATTACCCTGACACTAATTATGAGTATCTTGCTATCAGCAGTGTGCTGCCTAAAAGCAAGTAAGCAGGAAGGGGAACTGAGCCATAGACAAGCTAAGTAACTTCTAAAGTCATGTAGGTTGTCTACTGCAGCCAGGGAATTCAACAGAGTTGACTCAGGTCTTTGTGGAATTAAAATTCTGTCCATTGGACCGTAAGGAAAGAACAGAGATGTAAACTTCCCTCTGCCTATCCTCATCTGCCACCCACTCTCTCTCCTCCTTTATGGTCATAAAGCTTCTTACTTTCATTGCATCCTAAGTATTTCCAGTCTTTCTGTACTTTTGAAGAAGACTTGATGGCTTTATTGAGACTCATAATAAACATGTAAGCAGGCAGATCCCTAAATTAGCCTAAAAATCCTTGATAGATGCGTTGTCATAAGAAAAGAAAACAGCAGTGGGGGTAAAGAAAACTTTACCATGATGAAAACCAACAACCAAATGCCTAGAGTTGCACTGAAACACAGCATCATTTTTTTTTTTTTTTTCTTCATAGCAGCTGTAAAATAGAAATAAGATAGCATGTCACTGAAAGTAGGATCTCTCCTATGGGGGATAATGCCTACCATCATCCCAGAACAATGTGCTTCTCTATATTCAAAGAACTCCTCAGTCTCTACAATAGGCAGTCTGATTGCAAACATTTGGTGTTAATGTTTGACGACCAGAAGCACAGCAAATCCAAGGTGTATTTCAGAACAGTATGTGAGTTTTCTTTGCTTCTGGGGCTGTACAAGACATCCATTAGAAGGTGATGAGCTAACGGCAATATTCCTGGAAGGTTTTATGACTGTACAAAGATTTAAAGAGTTGTTGCTAAATGCACCTCAGATAGGCCCAGGTGTAAGACCAAGTCACATACAGATACTCTGACAAAGTCACTTTGAACTGGAGAACCAGGATTTCAGGATCTGAAGCCAAATAAAAGTGGCAATGAAGAGGAGGGACAACTTGATAAGTCAACCACCAGTTATAAAACTACTGAGCATGTGTGCTGGAGGTGATTGAGCACAGCCTTGAAAATGTTAGTAGTGGAGAAAGTGTATGAAAAAAACATCCTAAAGATGTCAGCTTGATTAATGCCAAAAGGTTTCTTCAAAACTTGATTCTCCAGGTCTGTGTTTGTGTTCTCTTTGGACACAATGTCAGTTGCCAGTAAAATTCTGGTTCTGCTGCAACAAAATCTCAGCTCTAAGAACTTGCAAGTCATGCAGAATTTTAAAAAAATTAAAATCCAATGTTTCTGGAATGTTAACAGGCTATTTTTTAGGGTTATTTTGCTGTGGTTTTTTTTTTTTAATTTAAGTAATTCTCTGTAATCTTTTACACTTGATACTGAAAGATATTTAAACAAACACAAAGTATCTTTTGACAAAAGTTTTCTATACTTTTTTCCTTTCTTTAACCTAACATTCCATGAGCAGGCGACTGTATTTGAACATGGTTAGTACATAGAGTTTATGAAAGAAAAGGACTCACGCAAATCTTCTGGCAGAGTATTTTCCTTGATTCTTAGTTAGGTATTCTTTAGTGCATGCTCCAACCAGGAGCACAGTTATAAGCCCATAAACAACATGACCCATAAAAATTCAACACTAGCTCCTAGTTATATATTGTTACTTACTATTTTCTTTATTATATTAGACATCTCCCATGCTCCAGGTATTTTGCAGCTCTTAGGATAGTTAATGCAATTTAAATATATATAGTGACTGTACTGAGTTCTCGTTCGGGGAAGGAACTATAATCTATCAGAAAAAAAGCTAATTACAGTTTATCCCATTGATTTATATCTCCCCAAGCCTCCCCTCCCAATTTTTTTTGTAAGTATTAAAAACCTTAGGTTGTAATTTTGATATATGCTGCTAGATAGATTAAATACCAACTAATTCTCATATAAAACTGGTAGTTTGATCAATACAGTTAAAAGCTTCATTCCTCACGTATGTATTTCTCAGCTTTAGAACTATCAATTTTAATCTCACATGTTGGGATTAGATAATAATCAGACCAGAAATTCAGCTCCACAGAATTCAACAAAACCTCCTGTACAAATTCTACAGAAAAGAACAGTTGGTCCCTCTTTGGAATAAGGAAGATATGCTGGATAACCTCACCAGACTCTGTCCAAGGCTACACCCTGCACTTCTATCACCAACCCCTTGCCTTCCTCTCTCTCCCTCTATTCCTTCTCTAGTAAGTAACCTCCTAAAGACAGATATGAGAGAAAACACCCGAACCAAGTTAGAAAAAGCAATTTCAAAATTATTTGCTTCCCAGGCTCAGAACACAGGAAAAGGCACTGGAAAACCACCAAGAAGGTTTGCCCTCACATTCTGCAAGCAACTGAGCAAATCTGTTTTGCCCTTCCTGTATGATACAAATGGATTTCTCACTGAGTGAGTCATTTCATTTCCCAGATAGCCACAACGTCCTTCTTATGAAGGAGGGCACAAGAGAGAAGGGAAGAAACAATAAATAAAAGTCACTTCAGTAGCGATGGGTGTGATGTGGGAACCTGATTAGAATGTCATAATGTAGCCCTGATGAGAGTAAGCAGCCTACAAAGATTTTGGTTTCAAATAGCTTTTTTTGTCATGCTAGGAAAAAAAAAAAAGAAGGAAAAAAGGAGGAAAGCAACAGAGCTGGTGCTGGACCTCCAAGTGGTTTTCTACAATAACTTTGAAGAAGGTCGTGTGAGGAAGAGAGGGAACTGAAGCCCTTTCCTTCCACAGAGGAAAATAAATGGGTGACACTATGCTAATGAAGACAATTCACTCCCAGAATGAGTCATTCAGCAGAACCACAGTCTCTGTCCTGCCTGTTGATTCATATTCTTTTCCCTCCAGCATCAAGAAGTTGTCTTAAAAGGGTTGTCTGTGTGACCTACCCACTAACAGGTTTGGGTTTAATTTTGTTATTTATTTGGTATTAGCATAGTGTCACCCCCAGGAGATTTTCCCTTCAGTGGCGTCTCTGTCCCTCAGTCTCTGAGTTATCTTCTGTGAGGTGGGATGGAGGGAAGGTTGAAGAAAGACGTGATGCCAGAAGGACTACAGAATAAGTGAGCCATGAGCAGGCAGAGTGTCTTTGGGTGGGAAGGTCAGCTTGGCCTCCACCTCACAGTACAAAAATTAAGGCAGGATTTTTTTTTTTTTTTTATGCCTTGAAAGCTCACTGTGGCTGTATGAATAATTCCTAACAGCACTATTTCTCTCCCCTGCTTTGACACACAGGAGCTTTTAAACAGACCAGCCCCTCCTATGTGAGAGCTCATATCTGAACCAGCACACTGATGGAATAAATGTCCAATTATGCAAAACTTCCTTGGACAAAGTTGTTTAAAAATAAAAATAAAATGAAGATGTCCACAACATTGGTTGTAAAAGGAGTATCAGCTGCACAAGGGCTGTACATCTGACCTGATCAACTGCAGTAAAAAAATTATAAACCTTGTCCTTTAGAACTAGAGCATTTTATTTTCATTTAATGACAACCATGATGGTCTTTTTAAGAAGCAAACAAAAATTAAAGTATTATTTTTAAGCATGTATTTTTCAAATGTATCACTTTATGGAGACATTACTAACCAGATAGCTGGTATAAACTGTCATATTTCTAGTGGCTGAAGACAGCTGAATCAATACTTCAAACTAGGCTCAATATTTGAATGCAGCTGTAAGGAAAGTGGTGTAATCCACTGTTATAGATTAGATGGCATGTCAATCTTAAATTGCACATTACAGAAGAACCAGTTAGAGAGACTTTACTCTAAATATAGCTGGTTTTTTTTCCAAATGGTAAATATTCTTTGTGATAGGTTATTTAGTCCAAGTTTTTCATGGTGTCCTACAATGCAGAATTTGTCTCCTGCATCTATCACGTTGCCAAAAACACTCAATAAAACATCAGATTAATTATCAAAAAGTATTTAAGATCAAAATCTTTGATTGTCTGTAATGAGATGTCCAATGATGTTAATTGCAGAAAAATTATCTGCTTAGAACTAACCATCAGAAACAGATTTCAGTGGGAAATAAGCAATGATCATTATGACAAGAATAATAAAAAAATGAATCAATTATATATATTGATATATTATACAATATATATATAAAGATATTATACAATATCATTCACATATATTAAGCAAGCACTCATATATTAAATATTCATTTTATGCTTCATATTCACACCTGTAACTTTGTAAATAATTTTTAATGTTTATTGGGGATTTCTTAACTTTCAGAAGTGAACTGTTGAAAGGAAAGCACAAATCTATTTAGAGAGCTCTTTGAAAAGTTGACTTGCAGCGCCGTAATTCAGACAAATACTTTTCCTCCAAGTAGTAAGTACTTTTTAACTTTGATAAAAAGAAATCTGTCTTCACATTTTATTCCCTTCTCTTTAAAATATTTATTTTCTGTCGACCAGGGCCCTGATTCTGCTCTCCACAAAATTAGAGGCAAAGCTCCCATTTGCTTACACAGAAGCACAAGGCAGACTCGAATTCATGATATATTGTCTCTCTCAACCCATCACAAAATCCTGCACCATCTTTCCTGCTAGGCGGGCTGGTGCCACATTGCTTGGGCAGACAGCTGAGAGACACAGGCTTTCAGAATTACACGATCTATTTTCCCATCTTTGACCATACCTGTGAGAGTCAAACATAATGAAGTGAAAACTGAGCTGTGCTACACCAGGTTTACCAAGTCTCAATGGCAGCAGCACTTGGCTCTGATATTACCAATGAGGCCTGAAGCCAGGAGTAGAAAGATCATTCATGATGGGCAAAGACTAGGTGCATTTTGGAAGCTTCTTTCTTCCCTCTTGTTTGAATAGCAGAGGTTGTGCTTGCCTGGAGCTGCTGCAGTGGAAACCCATAGATTGTACTCCTTTATATCATCATTAGCCTGAAAAAGCATGTGATCTGTGCTCCAATTTACCAGTAAGGATTGGATGGATGGCTCTGTTGATGGCAGGAATATCCTGGCAGCCTACTGCTGCAGCAGTGAAGGGTATCTTCCACTCAGGTCAGATCATCAGATCTGCTCTCTGTGAAGGTTTGGGGTGCAAAAGGACACAGCAGATCCTACAGAAAAGCTAATTTGTTTGGATGGGGGTAGGTTGAGAAGGACATTTTGGGTGGATGGGACCTCACTGGACTGTGCTCAAGTTACATGTACAAGTTTGACCCTTTTAAGAGTCTCCAAAAGTCCCTCACCCTTGGGTGGGCTCCTGTCCTACAGCTCTGTGCAGAACTGCTGGGTGCTGCTCTCCCACCTGCCACACCCCACCGCAGGGTCAGCTCCCATGGGAACCACTTCTGCAGCACTCTCGGGTCAGTGACACCAATCCCCATTTGTTTAAAAAGAAGGAAAGAATTTCATATGCAGTTCCAACAGTATTTTTCTGTGCCAGTAAATTGCTTGTCTCTGCTCTCCATCCCATGGGCCCCAGGGAGGTTTGATGAAAGGTGCAGTGATTTGCCCTAGTATAAGTTCTTACATAAAAATCCTGGTTTAGAATTGGCTTGTGATAATAGCTAAGCCAGACTGGTCATCCAGGTGAAAAGAGTGAAATTTTGTTAAAAATTAGGATACAGTTCTTATTCTTATACCTTTTTAAAATTTTTTAAAATTGTTTACTTATCTAATATTACCTTTCTGAAGGAGCAGATAGCCAGGAAATCTGCATTTAGGTGCACAAATGGTGGAACTACTGAACATTAATTTTTCCAGGCTTCCTCCCAGTTTGGATTCTCTACTGTCAAAGTAATGTTCTTAATCTCAACTAAGGCTTTTCCCTCAGTGCGAATCAGGCTTTCCCTCCTCTATCCACAGCCTTATTTTTATTAGGTTTGTAGGAAATGAATACATTTGAGAGGGCTTATTCCAGAAAAGGTGGGAGAGAGAGGAAAAGAGACAGAGAGAGAGAGAGAGAGAGAGGGACTTGGCTAGTCAGTTCAACAGACTGAAAAAGGCAAGAACGGAAGATAGAGGTACAGTAAAAATGTTTAAGACTCATGTTCTCAGAAACCCAAGCTTAAAAGAGAATCAAAAGGTATTGTGGTGATTTCAAAGATGTAGCTTCTTGACCTCTACACTATAATAATATTTACTCTCATTTTACTCACTTGTTTTAAAAAATGAAAAGTATAGAAAGCAAATAGATTAAAAATATGAGTAAGAAAAATGGATGACAATTTAAAACAAAATAACCAGTTACACTGGTCAGCTGGTTAAGCTGCATACGTTGGCAGCTCCTGAATCCTGACGCTGTAGTCTTCTGACTCCTATACACACTCTTGTGTATTTATCAACTCCTTTTGTTATTGCACACACTGATCTTCTAGGTCTGGCACACTTTCTAAACACTTCTGAAGCTCTTGAGCCTCATTTGCAACCAGTGGCAGCATTGTGCATAACCATGGCTCTTCTGCCCTTGTCTGTGAAGCACCAGGAAGTAGTGTCAGGAGTGCAGGCACAGAGCAACAGGAAAAGTCATGGCATCACTAACGCAAGGAGGGCTGAGTCCTGTCTAGGATGAAAAATGTCTCTGTATGCCTGAGATGGAAATCCAGCTCCTTTCAAGGCAGAAGAGCCTCTGGCCATACACAGTGAGTTCAAAGTGCCACACTCACTGTCACATTGCCATGAAGAATGGAGCTTATCTTTTGGAGGGCAGCTTCATCCCCGGTTCCAGTGGGGTCACTCTGGGGAGGGATTGAGCCTAGAGGTGTGGCACCACACTGGAAGCAAAAAGTACTGTTGCTAAGGAGCATGTGGAGAAATAAAAAATTCTGTTCCTCTCTTCTCTCTATAAAACTCTTCAAGTAAAACACTGTTTCCCTGTGCAGTGTAACAAAAATGACAGCAGCCTCAAAAGTTTTGTTTTGTCACTTTTTGTGACATCTCCTGTCTGCTCAATTATTCAGTGGCCAAAGGGACCAAACTTAGTCTGTTCTAGTTCAAAAGCTCATGGTCTGCTCTGGTGACCTAGAGAAGAATCTTTTATTCACAGGTAGCTGAATGGCAAAGTTTCTCTTGAAACAGAGGCCTCCTAGGGCCAAAAAAAGTGCAATATTCTGGAGAGATAAACATCCTAGTATCACATTTCACATCTTGTTATTCTCCAAAATGGCTATAAAATCTAACCCTAATTACTTAAGCCCACATACACTCGATAAACTAAAAAAATTAACTAAAATGTCCAACTGTGCCCTTAAATCACTGGGACACAGGAAAATCAGGTTTGAAATCTTGGTTTCATCCCAGGTTTTCTGTAAAACCTGTAAATTATATGAGGAAATTTAATGTGCATCATACGTTAGCTTGCACACCCCTCTGGATCATTCTGGAACCCCACCATGCAAAAACACTTGCAATGCCTCAGCACCTTGAAATTTGAGTCCAAGGTGCAAAATCAGGAGACGACAAACAAGAAGGAAAAAATGAGACAATGCCAAAAAATTATATTATGTATAAAACATTCCCCTCCCCATGCTGCTGTAGATTTTGTCTACATATTTTAAAAAACACCCAAAACACCAGAATAGACATTGTCTATTATTGAATGCTTACTGCACCACAAGCACAACAGATCACAATGCCTAAGCAACACGAATAGTCTCAGCTCTTGCCAATGAGACCTTTGAAAATATGTACCTGTTTCTAGATTTTACAAATTTTGGAAAACACACAAAGCATTGTGCTTTGTAAGAGCAAACGTGCACCAGCCAGTCTTCTCTACTCTGCCATCCCTTAAATGCTGAAGAAGAGAGAAGCTCTCCTGTGTTGGACATCTAATTCTTGTGTTCTGCAGGTTCTACAGGGACCCTGCGTTCTTCATCGCAGTTCTCTGTCCCACATAAGCCATGCTCCTGCAGTAGGCAACATGAAACCCTAAAGATACACTTTAGTGTAAAAAAGACTTTCCTCTTCAAGGGGAAACTAAGCTACCTTACAGTTTGCCAGAGTGACATCCTGCTAGGTGGGGCAGAAGAGATGAAGGTCAAAACCACTTGCTCAGGGCTAGAATGGCTGATGTACTTGAGTATCTGTAGTCAGCAGCAGAGTAGGCTGTGGCTACCACAATGTCCATGCACAGGGTAGACACAGAACATCTAAGTTCATACGTGTGTTTTTTATATGGTAAATGACTTACCTGGAAAACTTTTCAACTCACTGCTCACTTGTTAGTTGTGCTATACTCTTGTAAGTATTTGACAGAACTGTACTCACAGTTCTTCTTAAAAGGCAGCTTTTTTTTTCCACCTATGGCTGACTTTTTGATCCATGCCACTGCTATCAGACGTGCGCAGCAAATTTCTAATCAACACATTTAATCACACTGTCTCTTCAGAGAGGCCACTGTAGTGATCATGTAATCTCCTTTGTCTGGGTTCCTGGAAATTACTTGGAAAAACAATGGTTGCAGCTGCAGAAGTGCTGCAGAGTGAATAGAGAGAAGAGGTGCTCCAGCCTCTTTCTCAGCTCCAGCATTTCTCCCTCAATTTAGAAAATGCAGAGGATCCAATTAGCAACACTGAGTATAGTTTCCAGAGCTATTGATGGGGCTCTGCATGGAGCACTTCTCCCAGCTAGAGAAATAGCATATCTAACCAAAAATACTACTAAGACTTTTATATTATATTGGCTAACTGGTGTTGGAGAGACTGAAGTCATCATTACCATTGCTTAGGGTTTGTCATGCTGCCATACCAAATGCACGTTGGAGATTTCAATGGGCAGAAGTGACAGCAACTTAAAGGGGCACCAACTGTTCAATTTATCTCATTAACTTCAAGCTCTTAAGTAACCTGTCCTTCAGAAACGCTTCAAGAGATTTCATTGACTGCAGAGTGAGCTGAAGGAGATTAGCTCCTAACTTGACACCTCAGCTGGAGTGAATCAGGGACCAGCAGTCAAAGACACAAGGCTGAACCACCAGTTCTCTTCACAGTTGTACTGCTGGCTGCTGGTGAACAAGCCTTCCTCTACCCCATTTCTCTGCCACCCCTCTCCACTCCTTCCCCACACTGGAAAACTCCCAAAGGCAAAGCTCATCTCTGCACATTCATGAGACACTTAACCCTGCAGGGTCCTGCCTCTCACTGAGCCCAAAAAGCAATTATTGATGCATAACTTTACAATCTGAATTACTACATCACCAGCAGAACTCCTTTTGACAAGGCAACAGTTCACATTTAAAAAAAACCACCCTCTGAATTAGATGATTTTAATGGAAGTACAATCTTCCACATCTGAGTAGAATATTAATACAAAATTGGAAACAGCATCTTGGTATTAGGAGTCTAGTCCCTAAGTTCACTATGTATTGAATGAGCAGAGATTGGCATAGCCAGATGGCAATTCAGATCCTAGGTAGGCTGAACTGACCCCTGGAAGTGTCTGTGAATATTAACAGTTCCCTTTAATGATTTGGAAAGCACGTCTTAATTCATACTGAAGCCTCTAGCGTATTTCTTTCCTTTCCCACCCGCCTCACAAAATGTTGACATAGAAGACACCAAAGCAGAAAATCCCCCCAAAAAACTCAAAAAAATTTACTTTTATCTTCTTCTATTTGAAGCTGTCTATGCAACAGATTGTTTTCACCCACTTAGTAGCATTTTCTGAACAAAACCATCATTAAAAACTGATATTTTATAATTCTGATTTTCAAGAAATAGATCAAAAAAAACCTCTTAGGTGCCACATAGTATAACAAAAAGGATAAACTCTGCATCCATTGACACAAATGTCAAGGGTCTCATTCTTTTGCAGGTCTCAGCTTTAAGTGGTACCTGCTACCACAGCAGTATTGTTGGAACTGCTGTAAATGATGGAGGAGATGAAAAAGAACATGAAATGAAGTTGCCCTTGCACTGATATATCATTTTTCCTTGTTTCCACAGAGCATAACAGTTGAAGAGGGGAAAGCTGGACATAGGCCTATTCATATGAACAGCTGCTCCTGCTAATTACCTGTCGGTTTCTAAACTCCTCATCGGAAGATGAGGGAACAGCATTCTTACCACTGGAACTATTAAAAGATCATCTGTTTCTATCATCAGACCAGGAATGGAGACTCATCTCACCAGGACGCTAGTAAGGATATTTAAGAGGGAACTGTAGCAGACAAGGATTCATTTATCTCAAATTCTGCCACTGTGTGTCTGCCCAAGACTTCTTCTATTCCCACCTGTGGTGGGGGATTCTGTTTTCATGACCGAGCTCCCATTTAGGGACTGCAAATTCATGGGTAGCATAGGAAGGCAGTGAGACAGGAGCGTATGTGAATGGCCAGAGACACAAAAAAACAATTGTGAGTAACGTTTTTTGAGAATAACACTGTCCTCCACTGGAAACTGACCCTGAGATGTTTTTTTCCACTCTCTTTGTGTGGGTTTTAAGTTAGAAGGAAAATCTCAGGCTGCTTGCTTTCATGGACCATTCACAATGGTGCTAAGGATTCCTGCTAACATCAGTGAGGTTCGGATCAGGCTGGCAACTGCTCACCAGTCATTTGCACCAACGACTGATTAAGACACTACTTTAGGCTACAATTTAAAATCAGAGGGGTTTTAGGGAGATACTTCAGTCATCTTCTGGCTCAGACTGAAAAATATATCCAGTCTCATCCAGTTTATGTAAAGAGCAGGCATCATGAAAAATATAATCAGCTCTGTAAAATCTTAGTATTAGCCACTGTTAAAAGCCCAGAATACTTTTGTTCATTATCAAGATGGGATATGAAATCCAACAGAGGAGAGGGTTGGTGGATACTGTATACAGTATGGATTTTTCATGCTGTCAACCATTAATTTATCCCACAAATTAAACACCTTTCATATCATTTTATTAGGGAGATACCAACTTGCCATCAGTAAGGTCTTTTGGCAATGTAATTTATACATACTTTTTACCCATCTGTTAGCACTAAGGCTTTCCATTGTTTTGGTGGTGTTTTGGTTTTTTTTCTATATCCTCTTCCAACTCTCCTTGAAAATTGAAGGGGATTAGGTTAGGATTAGGTTAGTTTTTTAAAGTAAAAAGTCACAAAGATGGATGAAGATACTTTCCAAGAGACAATATGCTGGGGATTCCTTGCTGCTAAATGTTCCCAGGTGGAAGGATTTTTCTCTATTTTTTTTTAATCTCTATATAGTTTTTGCTTCTTCTGTCAAAGTAAACTGGCCAAGGTATCACTTAGCTTCATTTCCTGAGGCCTGACCAAGGGTCAGAGATTACCTTGAACTGACGTCTGACATTAGCAAATAAACAATCTCCTCTTGTTTCCCACTTGGTGAATCAGCAGTCCCCATGCTAATCGTGTCGACAGGTTTTTGCTAAAGCAGAGGAAGGGGAATTCCAGGTTGACAAATAAGTCCCCCGAGAAATGCACCTGTCAGTTACAGGAGAGCCTGCATGGCATCTCAGAGTCAAGAGCAACAGGACGGATCTGTGCCACTGAAAGTGATATTCACAGGGTCATGGCAGGAATGAGCTACACTGGTGCACACAGGATACCAAGGCAGCACAAAAACTGTTGGTATTATCCACCACAGGCCCCAGAAACAAAAACCAAAGCAATGCATCTTTTAAAAGCACAGCAGTGCACACACAGGAGATGCTCTGGCCAACTGACCTTTTGCTTCTTGTGTTGTTTCTTGCTGTGTTGCTAAACAACATCTACACAGCATCACATGCCACTAGTTCCCTGCTGTCCATAAACTTTCCTCCATTCAGTTGTCCCAGAGAAAAAATGCTAAATCATCTGTAACTTTATGCCTTCCACAAGGTTCCTTTCAGAAATATTTCAGAAAAAATGCCCTCTGTTTCTTTCCCCCACTCTTTCTCCAAATAGGGTCGTTACTTCCCCTCCCACAGTGAGCACAAATTGGTTGTTAGGCCAGATTCTAAACCAGAACCAAGCCTGTGAGGATTCAGTCATGCAAGAAGGAAACCTAGAACCACTGTATTATTCAGCGTGGAAAGAAAAGGACAGACAGAAAGAGCACTTTTGTGACCTGCTGTGGAAAATGTGATTTCAAAAAGAGCCAGATGAAGGGAAACTGGGGATAGGAAGGAAGTAGCTGGGTCATGGTTTGGTGTCTCTCTTTGCCTCTTCCTCCCTGCTCCCAGTAATCTCCTTTCTCTCTGTCACACCAAGGCAAACTGGGTACCTGGCTGGAATCCGAGACAATTTCGTCCCACTCTAGGACCTGCAATGCTGAAACTACAAAATACCTCTCTTTACTCAGAAATCTCCATTGACTCCCCACTCCTGTGGCAGCTCTGGTTACTGCAGCACTTTACCAGGGAAAATAAGTATCACCCTGGGCTAGGGAGATCATCTGGCTGACATCTCCTCCCCACAGAACAGGAGACAAGTCTGAGCAGTCCTAAAACTACAACCTGGCAGGACAAGGCAGAGTGAAGCACAATATTAATAGCACCAATATTGCCATTATCACATTAGCACAGGCTCCAAATCCTTTTGAATTACAAGACCAGGCTGGGATCAACCTTCCCAAACAAGTAATGGAAAAGCAGGGAATAAACTTCCCCTAGCTGTCAAATTGTGCTCTTCTCTCAAGCAAAATGTAATTTTTGCTTTCAAAGAAGTGAAAAATATATTCCATGGGAGGTAAGCATTTCTGGTTTAATAATGAAATTTACATCAATCCAATTTTACTCATCAAGAACAGAGAGGCTTTGAGAGTGCCCTGAATTTCCAGTATTCAGGTGGCCACTGATGCTCAAATTAGCTCTGTTTCACAGCTGTTATTAGTAGTGCTTTGTGCCTGCTTCACAACTAACAAAACCGTTTTATATTAACACAGGGACCTATATAGATTTGTCCATTAAATGCTAGTACATTAGACCCAAGGTGTCCCTTACAAGTATCCCAGTGGAGTTTTCTAAACAATCTTGGCTAGAGCAACATTGGGAGGCAAGTTTACTGAGAAACATCACTATTAATAATAACCCTTCCAGGGCTGAATCCAGGGTCTAACAAAGAGCTGTTTTGGAAGTGTGACTAAAGTTAGACCATCCTAGTGGGAAGAGGGTAAAATAAACTGTTAGAAGTAAGATAAAGAAAAATAAAATCTCAGCAGAGAATGATACGATCAAATATTTAGATTCAAAATCCATTATATTACGTAGAATCCTTTTCCCCTCTCCCTGTCCCCACTCTGACAATGATATTGCAAAGGCAACAAAAATATATTCCTGACAGATCTAAATAAGATTTTTATCTCTAGAGGGGAAGAGACTTGTTAATTTTTTGGTGGGCTGGGCAAAGCAATGAGATCCATATTGTTGTAATTATTAATTTCTTCAGCAAAGTGATAAATCTCCAGGTACTTTACATATTGGCTACATTCTTTTTTTGTATTTCCAGCAAAGCTATTAATTTAATACCATCTTCTCAAAGGAAAGAAATCTTAATGGAATTAAGGATGCATGATCACAGCTAGAAAAATGAGCAGAGACAGGAAGAGGGACAGAGAGAAAAAATTAAAGCTCTGATAGTTTAGTCTGTTCAAGAATACCAGTAGAAAAGTGTTCTCTAGAATGTTAATTTGTCCTTATTTAAGTAGATTCTCTGTCCTGATCAAAGCCATTTTTCGAACTTTGGTTGTGCCAATAAGTAGATATTGGCTGTATCCGACCAAAGTTATTCTCTAGAAAGGGATATTCTTACAAGATGATATTTATCTAGAAATGTCATGCAAACATAGCCAATCTGAGTACAAATATGCATGTATATCATTTGTGCCTACAATTCTTTCCTGGAAAGCTTTGATTCCTGCTAAGGCACACTAGGATCAAGGGCTCTGTGACTGCAGATCAGTCCCCAGCCAGGGAACACAGCCTAGTCAGAGAAAGGAAGGCTGGACAGAGCATCACTGTCAGGAGGTCACCATCACCATCTCTCCCTACACTGCACCCCAGGGAACAAGACTCATCCAGGTCCCTTTTCCCTGGCTCTCACATGCTGTGACCCCTTATGGAAGGATGGACCATTATGGGAGGTCTGGGACCAGTGGAACACCTGCTGGACAAGGGGACCACACTGCAACAACGCCCATGCCCCACCATCTGCTGGACATGTGCAGGAGAAGGAAAATCAGGGAGGTAAATCCAGACTCACTCCATCCAAAGCAAGGGCCAGGCTAGAGAGGATAAAAGTATCACATTAGGTGATGCACTGACAGCAGTCTGACACTTCTGGTAAATGTCTGAAAAAACCTTTAAGTCCCAATTAAGGGATTTGCTCAGCCCCAAAGTTTTTGTTTTGTTTTGTTTTAGTTTATTGAAACTACCAAGATGATTGTGCTGGGGGACAAGCCAAAAGGTTTTGCTTTTAATCTTTTATTTTCCTGTTTCCTTTCTTCTTTTTGCTTGCTCAGTGGTATTCATAAAGCATTACCACCTAGGGACAGGTTGCAAGGGGTTCAAATGTGATGATAGTTTCCATATCACTACCTGAGACTAGGAGAGGCCAAGGGGGATCGTGCTTCCTACTGAGCTTAATATTTTCAAGGAACAATGCCTGTTACAAACCCACAGTGCCGCTGGGCCCCAAATTCTCCTTTTATTAAGAATCAGTCAATGCAGCTCCACCTTGGGAAAATTCAGTCTCCAAGCCTCAGCCACGAGTCTTTCTCAGAAAAGGGGGTTCTTGCCATGCCTTTCTGGTTCCCTCCTTTGGCCTCACTGCAGCAGACCAGGATGTTAATTGGAAAAGCAAGGCTAATTAAAACCAGAGAGGCAAACGAAACTGTGGGGGGAGTGAAGGGAGGAGAGGGAAAAAAAGTTAAATTCAAGCACATAATAAAGAACATTTCTGCCCTGCTGTTCCTAGGAGGAATCTCATAACAGTGGTGCAACAGCCCAGAGGCTACAAGGAAAAAAATTAAGCTACTGTGTATAACAATGAAAACATCAAACCCTTTGTGTACCATCAAAATGGAAACCAAGAAATAAAGTTAAGATGCTAAACATGTGTTTGAAGAGCACTGAAGCATGTGGCATGTATTTGACTTCCACCTTCTGGGGCGTGCAGGGAGGCATGACTGAGATCTATTAAATCCAATGATGGCCAAATACTCCACAGGTGCATACGGCTCCAGTCAGGGCACAAACCTTGGAGTACATACACACAGATTTTAGAGAGTCGTGCCACCAGGCAAACAGGGTGCCTTGCTGGAGAGGAGGATCCGTCATCTCTTGGGAGAAGGTCTCATCACCTTTGCTCTCTGAGGATGCTTAGAGGTGCTACATGTACTCATTCTGCGACCCAGCACTTGCCTCTCTCACTCTGGGACCAGCCTGGGACCCACCCACCACGGCAGGAGGTGCCTTTGCAAGCAGGACAGTTTATAAGAAACCTCTCCTAACAAATGTGACATCCCACTTCCTCACAGCCACCAGGGCACTGGTGCACACAACAGCTTGCTGATGGAAAGTCGAATCAGCAAGGGCCAGATACAGTGAGTAACAGGATTTAAAAGATCAGAGACATTGTTTTTCTCATCTCTAATTAAAGACCTTCTTTATGCTTTATGTCTCCAAGAATGATAAGACCAAGCTAAATCTCAGGTGATGCAGACACTTTTCTTTTTTGTCTGGCAAGTCAAAGGGGCTGCAGAAGGAAATGAGAGGGCTAAGGCTGATGTCCTCATTTCCCTCCTTGCACATCCCCTCCTCCCTTTCCTTCAGGAGAGTTTCACATCTTTTGCAGAGTCCCCAAGTGCCCTCAGAGTTGTTAACCCTTTTTCTGGCTGCACACAGAGCCTGTTTTCTGCAGGTCACTGGATGCTCCACATCCCAGCCTGCACAAGCGAAGGAAAAGCTTGTGGCAGCAAACATGGACAAGGTTGTATTCCTGACCATTTTCTTTTCAGCAACCCAGAGGTGACTTCTTCCTTCAGAAATACAGCTTGAGACTCATTTTAAGGCCATTCAGACACAAGGAAATTTAAACTTTCTCAAGTAAATCAAAAAGCCTGTAAGAATATAAACAAGGTTCTCAATAAGCGGGTAGGAAAGACTGAATTTCCCCTACAAGACCACTTTCATTTCAGCTGAGAAAGAGACCTGAATATTTGAAACACACACAAAATACCAAAAGGAAAACACAGCGTACAATTCCCTTTTATATTCGTTTACTCTCAAGCTCACTTTTGTTATTAGCTTAAAAATTTACCTTATTAATTGGCTGTGGCGAGGAACACCATTCACAAGACATTTAGCTACTGTGAGTAGGAATAAAAAGAAGACAGATAAAACAATATATATTGAGAGATTGAACACTACTTTGCATCACAAGAGGGTACAATAACTTGAAGCATTTCTGTCCCCACACAGTGAAATTGCCCTTCCCCAACCTGCTTCATCAGCTTACAAAAAGTTCCTGTTTCTAAGGGATTTTGACCTCTCTCTTTGTTTCTTCACCAGGATCACAGTAAGTGTGATAGGACCTTAAGGACAAAGAGAGGAAAACAAATAAAAGAAGGCAAGGACAATTGCAGAGCGGCCAGTGTTAATGTCACCATATAAAGGGTCTGTCAGCATTTCCATTAGAAACTCCTATTTTCGAAGGTTTATAACTTGGCCATAAAAATTCACTCTGAGCAGCAGCTGGAAACTTGGCAAACAAAATCTCACTCAGCTTCAATTGATTTTTCTTTTCTTTCTTTCCCCCTGTTCCCCATCCACCTTCATCCTATATCTCCTCCACTCCCCCCTTCTTTTATCCTCCTCCTAGACAGTAAGTTTGAGTTGATTTAACCAAAGGATGCAAGAACAGGCATCCTGTTTCACGTTGTCAGATGCACTAACACTGCTCACTTTTTGCCTTTTCTAGTCCCTGGTGCTTTGTTTATAAGGCCTGCAATCTTTTGGGGCTTTTGTTTTGCTTCCAATTTTTTTTAATAAAGCATTTAATAAAGACAGATCTCTACTTTGGGCTGACTGCAACTACTAATTAAGAAGAAGCTCATCAGGAAAGTGTGGTTGCAGTCAGTCCTTTGTGGCATGTGAAGTCTGGTCAGAAATATCAGGATAGTTCAGCTAGAAATAGGAAATGCTGTGTCTCCTGGTTTGTGCTGGTTTTTGACTCACCAAATCACTTCTCCTGTCATACAAAGGGCTCATCTACATGGGATGTTTAAGTGAATATGACAGCAGCCATCTTGGCTGACACTTGAGAGCAAACTGGAGACTCTAAGCATGATGCTGTGCAACTTGAATTAAATTGCCAAGGTGGACGGACCAGGCACGGAGAGGGGATGCATAACATATGCTGAACAGCAGGAAGGCAGCTCTGTAGGTGTAAGGAGTGACTGGAATTAAATGCAGTTTGCCCTGGTACAAGTCACTCCCCCAACAGCAGCTCTGAGTTTTCGCAGATGAAGAGAGTGAGAAGGGAAAGGAAGTAGGAGGAGTGAGGAGGAAA
>NW_008246062.1:2764789-2769635 GCF_000691975.1 Corvus brachyrhynchos
GGATAGGGAGATGTCAAAAGAAGTCCCGTTGAAGGTAGGTTTTAATGTGATGCTAAGCAAACAAACATTGTGAAAGCAGAGCAAGGAGACTGAAAAGTGAGGTGTGAAAGGCTGAGAGTTCAGGCTCAGAAACATCCCTGTGTTTGAGATGCTTCTCTGAACTGCCTGAGTCAGCAAAAGGGAGAAGATGATGGGGAGGCACTGGCCTCTGTCATGAGATTTTCCATCCCAGTTTTCATTGGCAAGAGCAAAAACTCATACACAAAATCAAAAACAAAAGAGAGATTAAATAGGAGGAAAAAAAGGCAAAATATTGACGGTCTGAATTTTGGGACATCTAATATCTCTGTGTGTGTGTGTGTGTGTGGGATTACATTCATGCCTGTACACTGGCTGTTGAATTCCACTGAGCAGTGTGTTTTTTCCACCACGTGTCACAATATAATTCAAGCTGGACAAAGTGAGATGACAAGACCAAAATAGCCACAGAATGATTTATGGATCACCTGAAATATTCAGTGCACTCTTTCTATTTTTACGTTATTCTAAGAAAAATAAACAATTATATTAGAAGCCTATAAGGAAATTACATCACTGCAGAAGTAGCCTCTATACCATGATCTCATTCTTCAGACTCTGCACAAAGAATTATCTATAGAGTGAGGCATCTCCCTCTGCTTTGTTTTGTACATACTAAACTGCCTAAGAAAAAATTTAGGGCAGTGTCTCTGTCTTCCTCCAAGTGTTTTATAATCCTGCATCAGTTAAACATGAGAAGCGAGTTTAAATGTGAACAGTTGGAAATCCAAGCTTTTGTCAAAATTAATGTTCAGGGTGTTTTATCTAAATTCCATACAATCATGTTTTGTCAATGTCCTAAGGTATCAACCTACCTGCTCAGTGGCTTAGAACTTATCCAACAGAACATATGAGCTCATCTAATTCAAACTTGTGCATCTTGAATACCCCACATGCAATTGAGATAACAATACTTATCTATCCTTTGGAAGAAATGCTGCAAAAATTGGTGCTTTAAAGAAAATTTTAAAAGTCAGCTTCAAATTGAACAAGAAGAAAAATTTAGTTAAAAATCATATGCTAACATTTCTGCTAGAGTACGTAAGCTCGGTAAATGCTTGTTTTCCCCTATTAGAGTAGTGGTGTCCCCTAGCAGCAAAAGAAAGGGCAAGTAAATAAAATGTCAGAAGAGAATTGGGGCTGCAAGAAAGCTCACAGAGAAAAGAAGGAACACAGTAATTAGGAGAAGGACTTAGGGAAACAGTTGCATCATCCCACGGAGTAAGAGATCAAGTGGAAAGGAGAGGAACCAGGAGAGACTTTGTTTTTGATGTTTTTAATTGATGCAATGCATGGCTGATGCCTGAAGATTTGCTACCAGTTTTGTTATTCTAATTAGCGAAGTGTACAGACAGGCAAACCAACATCAAAACCCTGATCCAGTGCCACAGACCTCAGGCAGATTCGGCAGCAACTGAGGAGATGCGTAAAGCACTGTGACACCAAACACCTACACACTGTAAAAAAAGGGATTTATGGGCTAGCATGCAAGACTGGCAGGGAGACTGTCCCTTTTTGTGGGATGGAGGCACCTCTGGTGAGTTACAGCTTCAGCAGAAGCAAAGCCAGACTTAGCACAGGCACACCTCTACTGGCTTAATCCTGCACTTGAGGGGGAAGGGGGTGTTTGCTTTTTTTTTTTTTTTGACAGAGGTTCATGAATATGTTTGATATGTAGATGTAGATTTATATCAGTTAGGGTAGGCTAAGTAAAGTTACTGGATAAGAGAGGCTAAGTAGGTGTATGGTTAGGGATTAGAGTGCTGTGATAAATGGTAATATGCTTTTGTAATTAAAGCAAATCTTATGTTAAAAAGGACTGGAGTCTGTTTGACTGGTAGATAGGGGTTTGGGTCTATTTACAGTCCAAAGGCACATTTAAACTGTTGAATCTCCCAGTTCCAAGTAGATCCTTTGACTGTGTGATAAGAGTGTTTTTCATTTTCTTACTACTGACTCCTCCTTATTCAGGGCACATCCTGGTTTCTGAAGGAATGAGTTTTTTCTTTGTGATTGCTATCCAGAAGCTGAGCTTGGAAAATGTGACTTAGTTCTGTAAATATTTGACCTCTCCATCCCTTGCACATCCCATCCTCACCTTCCTCCATCTCTCCATACAAACCGCCAGCGAAACACTTTCCTCATGGTGTCATCTCTCGTGGGGTAGGAAAAGGGCAGCACAAACCCAAAACTGGCACACAAAAAGTAGTGGTGCTGATGTTTTCCCCTGACCGTATTCACTTTGCACTTCACAAAATGGCTACCCAGATATAAAACATCAGTAGGCTAATCTTGGTATCATATTATCCCAATTACCAGTTTATTATTTCTTCCGCTTCCATTCAGAGATGTATTTTCCAGTCTGATAAAGCATATGCCAACTTGAAATTAGGTGCTGGAGCTATTCATGTGTGAGAGTTGGACCTGAAAATCATTCTTTGACATCCAGAGTTTGGAATTATTTTAGCAAAAATGAACAGTCTTTGTGGATACAAAAATGATGCTAGCAAGGATTTTCTTGCTATTTTCTAAGTCTGTGAGAGACTTTTCTCCCTCACAGAGAGGTAGCAGGGAATGTAAACAACCAAGCCCCCTGCAACCTTGAAAAGCAGAGTATGTAAACGACCAAGCCACCTGCAACCTTGAAAAGTCTTGTTTATGGTATAGTAGAAAAATATTTTAACAATGGATGTTTTAGGATTTTAGCCAATCACCCCAAGGGGTGGCTGATCCTTTGTCCAATCAGACTATGAAGAAAAACGTCTATAAAAGAGTTTGTAAAATAATTAAATAATTCAATATTGCTGCACAATTCCTGCCTGCTGGATCTTCTCTCCTCCTCCTCCCTACGGCTGCGGGACACGGTGATATACCCTAAGGCCCAGGCCTGTGGTAATAAGTCTTCATAATCAGTTTCTGTTTGGTTTGGTGGGGATTTTCTGGGGAAAGAGACCGGGTGCAGGTGGAGGGAGAATATGTTTTGATCATTCATAGAATTCTTCAAATCAAAACCAATACAAATTCCTCTAACAAAGAGCTCCCTACTCTGCAAAGGTCTCCTACTCCCTGTCACCCCAATCTTCCCACCATTCCAACTTTTTTCCCCCCTTTAAATGTCTTCATGAAATTTCATTTATTTTGTTTAAAACCTTAAACTCACCCCTCTCCCTGAGCAGCACTTCCCTCACATAAATACCACAAAATGCTGAATGTATTTTTTCCTCTGAGGAATCATTTAGACCACTGCTAAAAGTACAGCCTGACATTCAAGTTGTTCTAAATCCTCTGGATTCAGGCTAACTTGTAGCACACCACTCCCACTTTATCTTGCAGCTGTAGCTAAACCCTTACCAGTGCCCAGTGCAGGACACCTGTACCTAGGATGTGGCCATTATTGTACCCAAGCCTGAACACATTCCAAGTTGCACACACCTGTGGGCATATGCACACATGTGAAACACATTCTCGGAGGATTTTTAAGCATCTTTTAATCCAAACACCTAACTCATTCTATGCAATCACCTCCTATGGAAAAAGAAAAAAAAAATTAAATGTCCTGACACAATCTCTTGCAGTGGAAACAGGAACACTATGATCAAAGAGACCAGAAGGGAGTGCGGGATTGAGTCAAAGAATTTCAGGTGAAGTGATGCCAGATGACTTGCCTTTCTGCAGCCGGGCACTCAAAACAGAGCTGCAAAGACTTATCTGACCTCTGAGAGCTGTGCCTTTGACACAGGACCTTCTGGATATAATCACACACTGCCAGCTTCTCTGCCTGCAGCCTCCCTCTACCTTGTCCCCCGGGCAAAAAGCATTCAGGGACATAACCCCGTTCACTTACTCAGGGGAAATTCTGCATTCCCAAAATGGAGATCCCAATGAGATTCCTTCCCAAACCAGGAAGTTCACAGGATCCCTTGGCGCTTATAATTTCACACACACAAAGGCAAAGAGCAGGAGAACACAGCTGTATTCACCAGCTCAGATTATTATAATTAAAAAAAAAAAAAAGCAAAACAAAAACCAAAGGCCAGCCAAACACAGTCTGGACATCCACATTTGTATGGTTTACAGCAGGTGCAAACCTAGAGGACATTAAAAAAAACAACAACAAAACATCTAGATCTTAGAAGATATGTCCAGAGCTTGTCTTTTAAATAATATTGTTGCCTTCATTACTCTGTATTCACTCTGTGAATCATCTTTCCCAAAAACAGTTCTTCATGTTTTTACCTCCTCATATTTTCTTTTTTTTTTTTTCCACAAATGGTTTACTTGGGCCCTTTACCATCAGTTCCCGCTGAAACTGGTGTCATCTCTGGCAATTTATACAGATACTAGAGAAGAACTTTATTATTTATGAAATTTCCTATGCTTTACTGTATCCCTATGGGCTCCATGAAGAGTTAAACTCCTCTGCTGGAAAGATGTGTATCTAAACTTGTGTGGGAGTCTAATATATTCACAGCCTCAGACAAGTTACATGTGGCATCTCACAAAACCCCACATTCTTCAACAGACAGACTCACAGCAGACATGTTTACCTTCAACACAACCAAGTGAACCACTGTTTATTAGGTGTCAATTCTGTAACCCACTGTGGCACAATGAAAGGTCTTCACGTCATCCAAGTAGGCCCAATGCAGCCTCTTGCACAGGCAGGAAAAGCCAGTGAGCTCAGACGGGTGGTCTCATGGGTGACAGTGAACATACCTGCTGTAGGTAGCTCTCAAAAGGTTCTTGTCCCTGTTGGCTACTGAGGGAC
>NW_008246062.1:2769679-2781533 GCF_000691975.1 Corvus brachyrhynchos
TCCCATTCCCTCTCCAGTGAGAGTGATGCCTTAGGCTTTAACTTCTGTATTTTTCAAATCCTGTACTGCTTAGTGTGAAACTTCATACAGCCTGTTAGCTACTTCTCTCATGCTGGTTAGAACAGACCCTCTCTGGGTTTGAACTCAAGGACACCTTGTTACCCCAGGCACCAAAATATGTAAACTAAAGGCTGTGACAGGAGGAGTAAACTTGGGGTAATTACATCATTACCTGAAATTATAATTAGAGAATTAACCCTGACATGCAAATGGACCAAACTTATAAAAGTGTGAAGAACTCGTGACCCAGGGTCTGTCTTGTGTGGAGCCCCTTGGAGGCTTTTGGCTGCCCAGCGTGGTCTTTGAAGGCCCTTCAAATAAATACCTGGTTTTAGTCTCTTAATCTTGCCTAGCCTCTGTTTTCAGGTGGCCATGTCAAGGCATCAAGGGGACTACCTGCAGCAACTCCTGACCTCTGGTGTCCACTGCCCCAAGGACGCAGTCAGAGCAGCACTGACTGCTCTGGGATGAAGAGGGTCCACACCCAGCCTGGAGACATGGCACTCCGAGGAGCACAGTGTCGAGGCACGGCACAGCACACGCTTACCATTCTGAGTGCAGAAGCAATGCACGTGAGCATGGCTTCCTGCAGGAAGACAGGAAGAGTTGCCTAAAGGTTAAGTGACTTATTTCAGAACCTGATGCATCTGCACGAGACACTTAACTCTAGGAAACAGCTCCTATTTCCTCCTTAATAGGAACAAAAATTACAGTCTCTATCAATAACCTGAAAAGATGTTGGAAACTCTAACCCTAGAGCAGGGTTTCTTTTTCTTGGCTATGAATATTTTTTTTTCCACACTTCATTAAAGAGGGATGGTTGTAAAAGGAAAGGCAATAGAGAAGCTCTGGTGCTTCAGCATCCTTAAGAACAACAAGATCTTTTCAAATTTCTTTATTCAGCTCAATTAATATGGAAGTGCACAGGGGCAGCAATTTAGGTGTGGGTTTATGTACAGCTAGATAGATGCAGATATCCTCACAGTAAACTTGCATGTAGATATATATTTATCTATGTGTGTGCGTGAGTGTGTGTATATATATAAAATCTTCAAGACAGATAAAATGCACACAGCTGTTAGCAGCTGAAACGGGCCTTAATTACACTCAGGTTGTCATGGTAACATCTGACAAGCTTTGCCTTCCTGGATGGGAGCGTTTGCCCTCTTGGAGTTTCAACATACCAAGAGAGAGGTTCTAAGGAAAATTAGAATAAATCACACAACTTTCCCTGGCCTTTGTGTCTTCCTGCCGAGGCCAGAGGAGTAGGAAAGAATATTGCTCCACAGGCCTGACGCATCAGAACAAGGCAAAAAGCAAAATGGTACAGGAACTTAAAGGATAATGGCACTTAAAATATTTTGTTTTGCTGAGAACTAGCATCCAGTTAAGATTTCAAAGCATTATCATCATTATTTTTTAACACTTGTAAGGCCTCATTAATGTCAATAAGTCTGGTACATAAAACTGTCAGTATAACATCTGAACTTTTGTTTCTTTTATTCAGATAAGATGACTAATGGAGAAGGATGTTACCCATTTCACCCATCATCTTGTATCAAACCAGTGACACAGTCAGGAAGGGAACTTAGGGCAGTTCTAACTATGAGTCCATACTCTACTTAAGGGCAGCTGGTAATATGTATTTGTTGATGTCTCCTTACCTCAGCTTTTGCCTTTCTCTTTGTGGGAATCAATATTTGTTTCCCTTCAAATACCTTAGAAAAATAATTATTCCTATGAATAGGGTGTTCAACTAGCTTCCCCCTCTTCATCCTTTCCATGTCTTAAAACCTAAATAAACCAAGCCAAACAGGAGAAGGCATACTTAAATCACCACACATCAAGGCTACTTTAATCCATCTGGCCCACACACATGTTCTCCTCAATAGCTGGCAAAATAGCAGTCCTGTGGTGCACAACTTCAACAGAAAGCATCCATCTGGTGAGAGTGGTTCCAGCAAGTTCAGGAATCACAGAGTGGGATTCAGTGATCTGAACTCCAAGTTCGAGTTATTCAACCTAGACTTCCTTTATGGGCAGTGCAGACCAACAGACAGAGGTCAATGTGTCTCTGAAGGTTCCTGTCCCTTTCCTGGCTATAAAACGGGTCTAAGACAGCCCAATCATGCATGGACAGTTGACTTTCAAGTGCTGTAGACTGGGCAAGATGAATCTCCTTTAACAGCTCTGCAAATGCCAAGATACAACAAGTGGCAGCTCTGCTTAAATCACGGAGATGTGGCTCAACAGCTCTTGCACAAAGGGATGTTAACAATGCAGAATTCATGTGTTTGTACAGCAGGCCTCCAAATACTGCTGTAATACATCTAAGAAAGAAGAACTGAAAATCCTAATGAAAGCAAATTTGCATACAAATGAAAGTTATTTTTGCACGCACTATTCCCCCACCTCCAGTTTCATTCTTTTCTCAGAACCTCAAAGATGCATAAGACACGAGGAATTACAGAATTACAGGACAGAAACCTTGTTTCCCACAAAGAGAAGAAACAGCAGAATTTCTCACAAAATGTGCTTGGCTATGTCTATGCACTGATGTATTTAAGGAAAAAGAAGAGGGGGACAAAAAGATTTATCTTTTTTCTGTAACTTAAAAAGGTGGAAGAATAGCATTTGAAAGTGGCAAGTCAAAACGCTTCAGTTCAGAAAACTGAAGCAGAAATGAGAAAAGGGATAAACCCTCTGGGCCGTCCCCAAAATTTCGGAGGGCACAATGCTCTAAATGGTTTTATTGCAAAATGGCATTTTTACACTAAAACCTATCTTTAGAGCCAAATTATATTTAAAAAAAAAATTATTATTCTTTATGCAGAGCACTGGATGTGTGTTATTTTGTCTCTGAAGGATTCTCACATATTAACTTAGAGCTTTTTGCATCAACCTTTCTGAGGAACCTGTGTTTCTGTCTTTCATTCCTCTCTTTCTCCACCTCCCCCAGTTTAATTTTATTATTATTTTTTTCTTTCATTTCATAAGCTCTTAGCTTTTTAATATGAGAGCCTTTTATTTCTATAAAACTGCAGCTGCTTTCATTTAGTTTTATGGATTTAATGTATTTAGAGGTTCCAAGAGAAGCTTGGAGCTGGTGGTATTATCCAGACATTTGCTGCTTAGTGCCTTTTCTAATGACAAGACTTATCTGATTCAGAACATTTCATATCTGTAGAAAAATTAATTCTCTCTCCCTTTGTCTTTAGGCCTCAAGATTTAATTTGTTCAGGGGATTCTTTCAAGCACTTTTTTTTTTTTCCCCTTTGCAGATACCCTGATGACTTACTTCCAATGCTGATGTTGTTCTTCCTGCTGGCATTTTAGTCTGAACCATTTGCAACTTGGTGCTTGTGTGCCTTCCCATCACCACAGCGTTTGAGCTGCTCTCAGTATTAAATTAAACTCCTGCTCTGTGAGGTAAAGGCTGTCATTCTCTCTATTTTACATACATGGAAACGAAGTAAAGAGAGAACCAGAGCTGGTATCTCCAATGGATCCATGTTGATTTCAATATGAGTCACCTATCCCAAATACTCTTTTGAGTGTAATTCAAAGTGCTTTAGTCTAGGCTGAACAGGAAATTTTCTGAAGGAGTGTAAGTGAACTTGGGCATGATATTAAGGTCACCATCCTTTCAATGGGTACCCCACACCAATCTGTGGTATGATGTCCCTGGAAACATTGTTTATGTCAAGACAAAGAAACATATCCATCAGAGAAAATCAGTCAATGAATGGTTGAAATTTTTTTTAGACATCAACTTTCATAGTGAGAAACACAGTACAGCAAATTGTGTCATTTAAGACGGCTCCAGAGGCAAAACTAAGTGAGCTACAGCTGTCCTGTGCGGGTTGCAGGTGAACAGCATGTGAGGTGTCCTATCAGCATTCTGAAAACACCATGTTCTTTTTGTGGGTTGGATCATTAGACAAGTATATTCAATTAAGACTACTTTGTCCTCTCATCAGAGTAACCCAAGGACAGCAGCAGGATGCTAAGGCATGGACCAAGACTTTGCAATTACTGAAACACCAATTTAGTTATCACTTGCTATTACTCTGTCACCTCTGTTGCACAGGAGAAAACTGCACCTGTTCAGAAGCACAGTTATTATCCATATCTACTTTCTCTATTTCATCTCTCTGCTTTTTGTCCTCTGCAATAACTCCTGAGGACCTTTAGAAGGCCTCATACTAGCCTTCTTCTTCACCCCATCTATTAACCTGATCAGCAATGAAAAAGTTCATTGCAATATTCATCCATCATTTTTAGGCTTTATGGTTAATATCCTTTAATACTTTTATGTGGAATTTACGCCTTACAGAAGCGCCACTTCTAATCACTTAGGACAGTTCACTGTCTTTCTTAGAGTTAAACTCTTCCTGCATTTTTCTTGCAATATTAAGAACCAGACCACTGATCCCTTATGTACCATTTTCACATATTTATTTTGTCCACCCTATTAAAACAAAAAACCAAACAAAACCAAAACACCATACATATATTTAAACATTGGTTTTGAAATCTACACCTGAAAATGTGTATTTTAAAAATTGACAATGGTAATTAGATCTGAATTTAAATTTCTGAAGTTGTGAAATGATTGCAAGAGCAATACTGAAGAAACAAGAAACAAACCTTAGGATCAGATGACAAAATTTCTCCAAAGTCATAAAAACTTTTATGTGTGTCTTTCAAGTCCTTTTCATAAAAATAGTAACTGTATAGAGATCTGAATTTGAGGTGACTAGGAATGGGATGGGGTTTAGAGATCAGAACACAGAAAATAGTAGCAACAGCAAAATAAAAGTTAGTGCCTTCCCCACCCTCATTAAGACTTCTGGAAACTTAAAATTTAAAATATTGAGAACACAAGACCGACTGAGAAGGAAATATATTCTCATGTTTTTGCTTCCATTTCTTCAAAGATCTGGGAGGGAAAAAATTAAACTCCCTATATGTCAAAAACCAGCCATCCCTATCCCTTTAAAAGCTCATGTTTATGAGGCATTTCAGTAAAATGAAGAGGAAAAGATTTGCTGCTTTGCTAAAGAACAAAGCCACAAAAAATACCTTCATGTTTACATACCATAAGGCAGCTAAAGGGCACCCCTCAAACCCTACTAAATGCATTCCCATGTACCTACTTTCAAGACTTTTGATGGGAAAGCTCATAAAAAGCTTGTGTTTTATCAATTGATGGGGCAGGCTAATTGTAACTGCATGTGCTGCCACCCCTGAAACAGAGGAAAAGACAAGGTGTAGGTATAAGACTGGCTCTGTATTTCCCATCTGAGTCCCACAAGACTACTAAATATTAAGTATGTGTGTTAGATGCCTCACTGACCACTGAAGAAAGATTGTGCTAGGCACTGCACAGGGACAGACAGTATCTTGAAGAGCTTACAACCCAAAAAGGTGAGACAGCAAATGGAGGTGACAGCAAAAGGAGGTGACAACAGGCTGCTTTTCAAGGATCGCTTCAAACAGATTAAGCAAAAGATGAAGTGGAAGCAAAACCCGAGTTTTCAGCCCAAAGTTGGGTAAGTTGTATAGAGAGATAGTGCCTGTCTAGCTGCTACCTCTATATACAGGCACCTTCCCTGCACACACAAGTTTGGGGAGATCTCGTGGAGGGAGGTGCTTCTCCAAGGATTCTGGAGAAATGGGCAGCAGAGGACAGATCAAGATGAGACACACAGGAGTTCTCCCTGGGAACCCGCAGCTCAGACTGAGCCATGTCTCTCCAGGCCAGTTTTTCACAGTTTCCATGCAGGGTTCAGAGGATGGGGAGTTTGTTGTCTTGGGGAGGAGGCAACACTGCAACACAAGGTAGAGGGGTCACAGCAGTGGGTGTTTGAACACATCACTGACCCCCAGCTCTTCTAGAAACACATTCTCCCTGGTTTAACTCCCCAGCAGAGCCACAGACAGCTGAACTCCATACGCTCCATTTCATATCCCTTCCCTTATAAACCTTTATTAAGGCTTTATGTTACACAACTATCACCGATACAAAACTATTGCATTTAGGCTTCCAGGAGACCGAGTGCATTAAAACTCCTTGCGTGGAATGGCAGGAACCAATTCCTCATTTTTACTGGCTGGGAACTGAACCTTAATAGGCCACAGTGCACAAAACTCATAAACCATTGGAGTAAGGGGAGGAGGAGAGAGGGGGAATAAGGAGGGAGGAGGGGGAGAAGTTTGTTGCTGAGGTTATGAAATTATTACAGAACAAAACAAAAGACGTGAAGCAGGGCACAGCGAAGAATTCTCCCCACCCATGGCAGAGTTAAGCTTGCCACTGATGCCCAGCAGCTGGAGGAGAAACAAAAAAAGCAGGACCATGCTCTTAACAAAAGAAAGTATTGTTCCTTGCACTGGAACAGCAGCAACCTTCGTCTCCAGCTCTGGTGCTCCTCAGGAGAGGTTGGGGATTGCTGGCTCAGGCAGGAGTTGCCTTTGCCTAGCAACCAGCACAAAGTCCGTCTGTCAGCCTGGTCTACAGTCGCTTCATCCTGCCTTCCCCCTGCTCCAAGCACAGAGCAGGGTCTCTGAGCTCATTTGTCAGACTTCAGCTCCATCCACCTCTAAGTCCATCTAAAGAGAGTGTTCTCCTGTACCAACTGCAGGTAGCAAGATGGTTTGGACCTTTGTGTATTTCACCCCGTTCCCCTTCATGTTATTCTGCTGTTGCAGCCCCTCATTGGGAAGCTCTCAGAGGAGGGACCACCTGCTCTGAGGAGATAGTTAACCCAACATATTCACCTAGGGGAAAGGATTAGGCAGTTCTGCAGCCACACATCTCTCTCTCTGCCTGGCTGTGATGTTAAAATACCTGTTTCTGCTGATGGGAACATTCTAGGTGCAAGGATGCTTTTAAAGCAGGATGTGGAACAAAGCAAAAAAACCACCAAAAAACAGAACACCAAACTCAACCAAAATCCCACAACAGCTGAATTTGATTTCTAAGGGTTGCTTTCCCTAGCATACATCAGGTTCTTTAAATGCAGAAACAATTCTGCAGATTGCAGAAGAAAAGTCAAATCTACAGCTCAGAACACTTCCCAGCTGAATTAAATTCAGCAGCCATTTATTTTGCTACAGAAAGTTGCTCCCGGGATCCCCCCCATGTTGTGTCACTCTGACCTGAACCACTTGAGCCAGGGATGATTGGACTTCCTAGAAGAGTGAGAACAGATTTCACTCCCCTGCCCAAGAAGAAGAACTTATTAGGAAATTAAACAAGCTGAAATGTGCAAGACAAGCCTGGTAAATGCAATTGTTCTCCAGTCAGAGTCAGAAGAAGTGGCTGCCCTCCAAAAGTTGGAGCAAGTTAGTCCCTGCATCAGGGTTTCTTCAAGTCAGAACAGAAGATAATCACCCATTCTGGGCACGAGAGGGATATTTACTTAATGTGTTCTGACTTTGGAAATGGAAAATTATGAGATACATGGCAACAGTTACCTTCCAGAGCTCAAAGTTATCATAATGTCATTCTTCTAATTACAAGTCGGACTCTTAATACCAAAGGGCCAAAATGAACCTGATTCTAGAGGTAGGAGCAGTATCAGCTAATATTACTTTGGAAGCTGACTGGTATCAAATCACAGCCCACCATCAGGAATCTTCTCCCCTCACCAATGGGCACCTCTTTTAAAGTATTTTTAAAACTCATAGGAAGTAAGTTTCAGCTACAAAATCTTTATGAACAGGGGAAGAACACCTGAAATCAAGGAGGGATTTTTTTTTCCCCTCTCTTTTCTAGAAATATTTTACATTTGAAAATAAAATACTTTTTTCTTCTGGGAAGGAAAATTGAGCAGTACTGGGAAGCTGCTGCACAAGTCAGTACTTGGGATGTACCAGGTCCTGGGAAATTGCAGCCACAGCCCAGTCTAAGCACAGTGGTACAAGATGCTGGATTCAGCCGTGATAATCCTAGACAAGCATTGGCAAGGCTGAGACAGATGGTTGGTTATTCTCACTCTGTTGGGTTACTAGGACAGCACCAAAGTTTCTCATTGAAAAGCTTTTCTCTAAAAAAAGGTGGAAGAGACAATAGTTTTTTTTAACATTTTTAATGATATCAAATTCAATTGAAACGAGCTACTTTGTCATCACGGCTTGTTATCGATTGCAAGCTGAACATTCTTGGCAAAACTGGGACAAGCAAGAGTAAATCTTACATAAAAAGCACAGTTCTATTGATCACAGCAGCCGCCACTGGCTCTCCACTGAAGCAACAGCCAGCTACTTTAATAAAAGTGTAATTCTCCAGTAGAGAGGAACCCATCTGCCTTCCAATCCACTCTGCATCATACTCTTACAAACATTCTTGAGAGAGAAAGTAGACCAGTTCATCCCCCTGATAAAACACTATTACTATGCAGTGACACCATCACACTTGATTTAAGTACATCTGGCATTTTCAGGTGTAATGCCTGAAGCAATAATACTAAAAAACCAGAACAACCCTAGTTACACCCTCGGGGAGTTGCACGTGTGTGAACTAAGTAACTTATAGAGTTCCTATTTCCATAGTATCAATCTCTTTACATTCTGAAATGTATTTATCCTCCTACTCAGGGGAAGGAGAGATCATTGCTGCTCCTTTTGCTTTCCCAGTGCTTTCTCAGATCTTCATTTCCTGTGGCATGGGAGTTGGAGACCTGAATCTTGGTGTGGGCTTGAGGCTTGGCTGTGGTCATGCAGGAAGGGGGTGCTGTGTCAGAAATCTGGCTTTGACACCAGTCACAGGTCAGACCCCCGGGCTCTGCTGGGAGCCATTTGGTCAAACTGACTGTGATAATTACAGCAGATGTCCCTGAAGATGTACTGGGACTTATATCTCCATTTATACCACTAGGAAATCACATCCGGTTCTGAAGAGGCTGGTATGCATATTTCCCTTACCACCACCCACAAAAATATGCACTTTTAGGATAAGAATGGGGAAAAGGAGGCGCAGAGCCCCCATTCTTTTACTGAGCCCTATGAAAAGTCCCTCCCCTCTTACAAGCTGGATCCTTGCACAATAAAGGACACATAGCTCCTGCGCGGCGGTGTAATTCTGGTGACTACAGGGCCTCTGCTCAGCAAGCTGAGGAGTTAATAGAAGCAAAACAAATCCCCCTTATTTGCCTCAGGGTTAAGGGTCAGTGTAAGTAAATCATTAATTAACAGGCTGGCACCTCAGTGCTATTGACAGGGTTTTGTGTACACAGTGGGACTGTGGCACCCCCTGCAATTAAGCAGGCAGTGAACTTTTCTCCTCCTGCTGCCTCCCACTTGGCTTGAACAGGCTCACTCTCCCCTGTCCTCAACAGAGGCTCCTCTTTATTCTTCCTCTTAACACAGGTTACCAGCTGCCCCCGTGCTTTTGCTTTTCTCCTGCCCAGCCCAGCTGCCTTCAGAAACCAAGTCCCCTTATTTTGTTGCTTTCCAGCTTCATGCAACACCTGCTCCTTTAAAAAAACTCACTGGCTATGCATCCATCAACTTAGGTGTTTATTTTAGCCCCCTGCTCAGGTAAAATGCACCTACAGGCTTGAAAGTGTTCATATGTATGTGGTGATAACTTTTTAGCCTTAAGACACGACAATATCTCAGAGGGAAAAAATATTCTTCACCTCTCAGCCTCTAGATTTAAACCAAAATTTGGGATCCTAATGCCTTACTAATGACACCTGGATTTCTTCTTTTTTTTTTATTGTTCTAATCAAAACAGGTCTGTTGACAGCCTGATTTCTATACCAGATGGGAAATTGCCATAAAAAGAGCAGTCATTTCAGGGACTGCAGTCACAGACCCTCTTAAGAATCAGGCCTATAATGTCAGAGGAACTCCTAAGAAACTTGTTATACCATTTTCTTTGCAGAGTAGTCAGCTTTCTTTTGGTTGCTTTGGGTTTCAGAAAGGTCTTGGCCTGCAGTCTGAAGGTCTGAAGTTGATAACAAAGACCAGCTGCCTCAGAGCTACATCATGCTGAGATCAACACTGACTTTGGAGCTGAGCTTAGAGTCCCAGGGAACTTCAGCTGGAAACCCAAGATCAATGTTTCATCATTCTCGAACTCAAAGTTAAACATCCCATCAGTGTGACCTGATGGCACAACCTGCAGTCTGCCGGTTCCTGCACTACAAATCAGAGTCTGCCCTGGCAGAAACTTAATGTATATTTATGTGGCTCATAATCCAAACTAGTTACAGATGCTCTGATCTACTCAAACTTTTGAAGCAGAAACATCCGAACAACCAACTTTCTCCACTCCTGAAGCATTGTATTAGTTCAACATTGTCTTAAGATCTTTGGCATAATGTTTCACTTCAGATAGAAATGAGATGAGAAACATGATTGTAACACAGTAGGAGTTCAGACCATCCCCCTCCCCAAACACCTACAAATTGCTGTCATATTAATCTGATTCCCACAATGGCTTGCCTCCCCCACTTTTTTTTTTTAATTTATGCAATTTTGTAAGTGCCCTGTCATTGCTTCATTATACCATTGAGAAACTACTTTGGGAACACAGTGCAGTAAAGGTCCTGTGGTACAAAGTTGATTAGCTTTCCACAGCACTTTCTAGAGGCAGAACAAATAGCACAGTCCGCTTTTCTCTCTTTCAGTTGCAGGCACTGGAAGAGCTGATGAAAACTAGAAGGTTGAAAAATAGGGCTGAACATTTCCAGAAATTGTGCAACTGCTTTGCTCAAATTTTGAGACACCTTTAGCTGTGACAGATTAGCATGTCCTCAAGAATTTAGATAACTCACAAGTCTGTCTTATTTCAAAGCTTGAATGCCAAGATACTACTAAGTTTAAAGATACCTCCAATGCAGTAGAGACAACTGGTATTTTAAGTATGCTGATGGAACTAGCCTGTACTAACCTACAACTCCCTGCCCTGCCATTGTAACCTAAGTTCTTTCTTCTTGCTCTTGAACGTAGTTATGAAAAATGTTAATGTTCCTATCTACATGAAAAGTGTATATATATACCAGCAAAATTTGTCTGTGCAGTGTACTTGTGGATCATGCATCTTAGCATTTCTGGACACCAGGACAAAGGAATCAGGACTTTCCTCCTCTTTCTGAGGGCTCCACAAGTATATGCTGCCTTTGTCTTTCAGCATCCAGTTCACAGCCCTTGCACTAGTTACATGCAAATTCTACCCTGTAAGGTTCCCAAATCAAATGGATGTTAAAAGCAGAAAGCTGCTAGCAGCCAAATTAACAGCACATAATTAGTCTCGTGCATAAAGCACTTTAAAAAGTGCAGGGCACTTGGTGTCAAGATTAGACAATTAACTTTGTCAGAGCACAGGAGAATGCACTGAAACACTTACATTTGCACCGATGTATAAAGTCTGCAATTCTCACTGGGACTCGTGTGAGTAAATACTCTAGGTCAAAGCCTTGACAGCCTTTTTTAGATTTTGCTCACTTAGTGCAGGCTCTGCTCAAGTAAAGACCACATATAATCCAAGGAAAGTCTTGGCTCTGTGTTTTGACAGCCTATAAAAGACCGGCTGGAGCATAAGCAGGATCAGCAAAAGTAAGACCTTCATACAAAACTCTGTCTGAAACCAGTGCTGTTTTACATGCTAGCCAAAACATGACTGTTCACTGCAGCACATTCTGCAGTGCCCCAGCCAGCCAAGATTTAAAAATATCCAAAATCGAGAAAGGGCTTCAGCCAATTCCATTTATGGTGAGATGTGTCATCAGTAGAATGATCCATCAGCAATTCATGTCTAGGACCAAATGGGCTCTTTCCC
>NW_008246062.1:2781571-2799814 GCF_000691975.1 Corvus brachyrhynchos
AACAAAGCTCCCAAAAGATAAGATGGATGTGCTGGGCCACTAAGCTAATGCTTGGTCAGGAAAGAGAGCAAATGAGTCTGTTTATCAAAGGTGGCTTTGTGAGCTGATAGGAGGAACATGGTAATTCATTAATATGGGAGTATTCAGAGTCAATGAACAGTTACTAGTAGAAAGCCTTCTGCAGCACAAACAAAAGAAATCTACTGGTCCTGCAAAACCTGGGGACCTTGGTGACTGTACCACATAAGGAGCAGGCTGGCACAGGGTGGCTCTATTCAAGGTAATCCCTGATTAAGGAACGCCAGGGCAGAGCCCTCTCTGGTTTGGAGGCAGTCTGGCCACATTCATGCAGCACCTCTGCTGACAAGCCTCCCCAGATGGCACTGTTTGTAGCTTAACTCCATCAGCTAGATAAAGCAAATAGTAAATCAGCATTTGGGAGTAGAACACCTAGGTTTCAGGTGGCCATGTGGCTAGAAGAGGATATGGCTATGAGCATAAGGAATGCAAGAGGAAAAAATATTCCCCTCGTTTAAATTTTGCTGAGATATTATCTAGACATCTGTAGGAGCATGTTTCTTCTCTTTAAATTACTGAGCATATAGGTTGCACTCATTCAACCTGAAGCAGAGGTTTAGAACTCTGGTGCTGCTTTCTGCACCACTGAAGTCTCCAAATCTTCAGGATTCAAAGACTTTGCAAACACATTGACTCACAAACACTGAAAGACTTGCCTGATATGAGAATGGAAATGTCTGCCAAAGGCCTCACCCAAAATACTGATGCCCAATATCTTTGTCGAAAATGTATAATCCTTTAATGTAGGAAAAGAAGTAGGTGTCATTTTTTCTTCCCAGTTGAGAAAAAACTAGTTCCTTGTGAATTTGTTTAATGTAAATAAGCCTTCTATTTGTCTTTAATAAATTCATACATTATTAGAAAATCCTTTATACAAGAAGACCCACTGAGCTATATCATCTCATTTTAAAAGATTTCCTGTTAGTGGAAAACAAAGCAGCCACCTGCAAGGGCCTAGTGCTCAAAAGGATTTAAATAAACACACACAGATAATTAGATCAGTTAACCTTGCAAATTAAAACAAGCACATTGTATTATCTCCAGTTTATCCTAAAAGAAAATATGAAGTTACCTCAGATAAATTGTTTAATAAAGACAGTGAAGAGCTTATAACAAGCTGCATAATGCTAAATCTTCTAAGCATGTGGGTTAATAGGATGAAAACCACTTTCTGACTAGCTTCATTTTGGAGACCTGGCTACTGATTTGCCTGGGACCAGGGGATTAATTCATGAACCATGCTGTCAGAGCAGTTTCACCTAACATCACTCGGGCAGCCTTAGCCTTCAGGTCACTCTCCATTAAGGCAAAAGAAAAGATGGGATGACTGGCCACACTCAACTACTACTCTGCAATGGCTGTAAGAAGAAAACCAAATATTTTACCTTCATTAGGCTGAAGTTAGGAAGGGTGAAATATAACCGTGATCACAAAGTACCACCTTGGTTGGCCAGAAAAACATTACTACATTTAATGCACACTTCAAGGCTATAGAATTTATTTCTCTCCTGTGAAGAGAGAACTGATATTTTAAGAAGAGAAATGTCACTGCATATTATCCAGTGATTAGATGCAATTTAGAGGAGAATTTTCTACCAGTTTCAGAGTAGATTTACTTACTGGTTTGTAACCCCATGTGTCATCAAAACAGGATAAAGGGAAGTTGTTGGTCAAACTACTGTTCTGAATCTGAGATACCATCCCAGTAAGAAATATGCCGAAAGCAATATTGTTTCAGAAAACATTTCAGTGCTTTCCAGGAGAATAACTTTTGTCTGCTAATTTTTCCATCATCTCTGCTCATTAAATTTGTCAGTGTCTTGTGTTTTAAACAAGCAAGGATGCAGCCTACATTTTAACAGTGAACTTAACTGCACTTCAGATCCTGCACACAGGTAGCTCCTCATCACAGGCCAGTTGCTCCTCTCTGCTGGTAGATGATAGGTGTTGGTCCTGCAGCCAGGAGCTGCTGTTATTCTGGCAGTTCTGTCACTGCAGTGGATGGCACCCATTTTACATGACCAAAACTGCTAAATTCTCAAAAATGTTTGGTGAAAACCTGATTTCCATGACAGTTTTAAGGTTTTTCTGGTTTTGGTTTTTGTTTATAGACACACACACACAAACACACACATATATATCTAATAGAAAGAGTTGCAGTGAATACCATTCAAACACCAGGAACAAACAGGTCTTCTGGCTACAACAATGCCATTTTTTTTGCCTCAGTATTGACACCAAATCAGGACTGTTGAAGATTCAGAAACAAGACCCTACGTGAGGCTAGTTCAGAGAGCTACAGAGATATAAGGTGGTGCCCCAAACAAAATAAATTAAGTTTAGACTGAGCACTTGCTGCTGTATCACCTAATCTGATGTGCTGTGTCACGTGGGTCACAGAGGTTTTTTAAAGATATTGCAAGCCCTAGCAGAAATTGGTACCTACAAAAGTAGACTTTACAGAAGTAAACTGTGAACTGAATGGACACAGGGCTAAACTGATTTTTTTGTTGTTGTACACAGTGCATTTGGGTTGTACACCAAGAGTAAGCCAGACTCTCAGTTTTTTCTTCAGTCTTGTTTCTGTACACATAATGAAATTTCTAACTCAAGTCTTGATTACCCACTGCCCTTGGTTACCGAATTGTTCTGGTTAGCCTAGAAAACAAGCCCAAATTTGCATCTGCTGCTCTGCAGATAAATCCCCTGGGCTAGCACAGGAGAAGGTCATGGCATTGGGAGTGCATCCCTTAATGCCACAGGCTGTACTATGAAGCCCTGTAAATAAACCCTGTAAATAAATACAAGGTTTGGTTAGCAAGACTATCTCTTTTGCATTTTGCACCGTAACTTGAACATTAAGAACAATAATATAGAACAAAGTAAAAACCAAGAAAACTCAACCTCAAAATAAAACAAAACAAAACAAAATAAAACAAAACAAAACAAACAAAAAAGCTGGAAAGTAATCTGGCTGCTTCAATGCTACGGAACAGCTCTTCCCTTGTCTATTTTACACCCCCGGCTTTCTGCTGCAGATCCAACACACTCAAGTTTCATTTCAGAAAGTGAAGCTGCTAAGCAGCTACCAAATGACCTTTGGCTCTTGGATGAGTATTTATGGCAGGCAACACATACATCAACAACAACAAAAAGTTTCCCCAGTAACGAAAATGTTTCTGCCAGCAATGAATCTTTTACAAGCTTGCAAGATGTATCGAGAGTCTAATAATCAGATTAAAATTACATCAAACTATGTTGGGAAGTCAAGGTGAAAGCCTTTGGATTGTTCTCATGAATAGCCCTATCCAGACCCACCAGGTGATGATAAATTCAGGTTTTTGCTTGGTTGGTGTTTTTCAAATTTATTTTAAGGGCTTACAGTTTTTAAAAGCCAAGAGGTGGGAAAACAGTTGGTGTTTTAGCAGTTCTTGCCAGCATCTGACAACAGTGAAATGGTTAAGGAAAAAAAAAGAGATTTCTCCTGTGCAGGGGGAGCAGGTGACTGGGCAATAAAAATGTGATCTTTTTATACCATTTTGCAAAAGGCTTCAAGAGCTTTGTCTTCATTTTATAGGTGAAAGCCCAAGTCTCAGAGAGGCAAAGTAATTTGCCCAATATAATCTATATTTCTAATAGTTAATTTGGGAACAAATTTGAAACCTCAGGTCCAAGCCTGTGGTTGGCATTTCCTCCCAGGATCACTGGGAACCAAATTAGTGTATAGGTTTTCCATTTCTATTTACTTCAGAACAAGAATGGTCAGCTTTGTGTTGCCAAGCACCAGAAGAAATGCTGAAGTCCCAGTGCTTTATTTCCATCTCCCATGGATTGCTTTCCTGAAAGTCTGGCTTGAATCTTTCCTCTCCAGATATACACCATCCTATGTATATGTGCTTGAAATAAATACTATGTCCATGTTGCTCCCTGCTTTTCCCTCCCCACAGAAGGCCCCCTGGGACTTACAGATGACCATTGACAAAAGAAACCATGTCATCTGTCAAGGTGAGCTATTAGGTGTGGGAACTGGAGTTCAAAGTGTTAATGACTGCTCTGGAGATGTAAAGAATAGTGAAAGTTTATCTTGGTATATGTGGTACCTAAGGTGAGTAGCTTCTAGCCAGTTAGGCTACAGATGAGCTACAAAGACCTACCCAGCTCATGAGAGCAGTGCCACAGTCACCTGGGCATCTCTCTGCACTACAGGGAGGCAGTAATCTTAGTTTCAGGCTCAGATTAATCAGGTTTGTACAAATCAGGAATTCAAATAACTTCAGCCACCCAGCTGCTTGTGCAGAAAGACACTTTGGGAATATTCAGGTGAGACTGCAAATGGGCGATAATCTCCTTCACCCTGTCCACTCTGCTTTCCTTGAGGACAGCTTCCCACACCATGTAGGACTGTGCATCAGGTCTCTCTACATTATAAATAGGTCAATGAACCATGGGAAAAAGACTGTAAGAATACACTTAGGAAACTGCAGGATGGCCTTGAATGTCTGTAAGGATGCCTACAGCTAACCCAAAATACCAAATCCCAGGGAGAGAGTTTTTGAGGTAGGGAAGGGTTAATATCTGGATAAAGAGGCTGAGATCAGTGAGCTCACACAAAAACACTGAGATACCAGAATATTGCTCCCACTTTAGTTTAATCTGAAAGTCAAATCACATGACTGCATTTTCCAGTTTAACTTGCACGTCTGCCACTACCAAGCCAGCCTCTGAGAATTGTATTCACCTACTCACTGCACAACTCCCACCAGCTTCCCAGTATAAGAAAAACAACATCCTTGGAAATAAAAGAGCTCTACCATCAGCTTACTAAACCCTGTTCCACCTCCTCCCACACATACTGGGAATGGACATAATGGATAGCTCACATGAAAAGAGGGGTTTATGGTGTCCTTGACTTAGCTCTACTTTCTGGGAATCCAGATGAAGATTTTTCACTGGTTCCAACTGAGAGCAGAACAAAACAGATACTGAATACATATATAAGAAAAATCTACCCACATACTGACAGTAAATCCAATCGACTTCATCCCTTCCCCCAGTACTAACTTGGGTTCTCTGCACTGAGTCATTTGTAATTGACTAATTCGCAGAGAGAGATCAAAACCAGCAACAGACAAAGCCTGAAGAGCCTCCTCATTGCCTTCCCTTTGGAATAGTAAAACTGTGCTTTAATTCCAACTTCAGAAAGCCTCTAGTTTTCCCACACAACTGCTTAAAACTGTGGACTCCCAAGATGACATCAAATAAACACCAGTGGGGCTTCACCACACAGAGAGGCAACCTCTTGCAGACACTTGAGCGCGGGTTGCGGAGGCACCGGTGAGTCAGCAGCGAGCAGGCATGTGACGTGCACACACGGGCCATATGCTACTGGATGTCTCATCCTTCTGTAGTAGATCCCACAGGCTCCAACACGTGCCTGCTGCTCCCCGCCTACCCCAGAGAGAAGCAGTCCCTCAGATCACAGCGTTTGTACCCAATGTGGGCATCGATATTGTAGCCCTGGATCACCTGAAGGCCTGGCTGAATGCCCAAAGAGCCAAACATTATGGAATAGTTCACCCAGCCCAGCACCCTGAGCTTCAGAAAGGAAATTGGCAACTGGTAAGAAAGATTCAGTGGTGCAGAGCAGGTCTTGGCCTGGAAAGACTTGCCTGTGGTAATGAATAAAGGTGTAGAGAAAAGTTGTCAATGCCTCCTGCTTTAGCCCTTTGAGGACTGTGCTGAGCTGGTCCACACAGTCTGGGTCCACATCTAGAGAGCTTAATGTAATAGGGTGTTACCAATCTCTTCCTGTTAATGTCTTCCCCCTCCTCACTGAGAGTTGTTTCAGCCCCTCTTGGTGTTTTCCAGTTTAGGAAGGGTCCTATTTTCTTTTAAATCACTTTAAGATCATTCTTTTGGTTATTTTTCATAAATTGAAATCTTAATGAGAATTACATCAGTATTTTCATTTAAATGAAGCTGTTTTCTTTGCATGAAATTGCTTCAGTGTACTTTTGAAGGAGGTTTCTATAATGCTCATTTTCATAGAGAATCCGAAAAACTATGAATGCATTCCTTTCAAAAAAGGTAAGATTTTAAATCCATTTAACCATACCATATTTTCCATAAAACTGTTTTCCTAGGTTTCCTTCTGAATTTATTTCTTTGAGGGTAGGCAAGGAGGTGAAATTATAATCCAGATGTGGAGAGCCACATTTGGAATGGATTTGAAAATTTTTTTAGATTTTCAATGAACTTGTTGGAGTCCACATCAATTTTCTCTATGCTTCCCATGTATTACTCACATTTCCTCATATTAAAGTGCATACGTACACACTATGATTTGTTGTGTAACCATTTCATTCCTTGTGGAGGTTTGAACTGTCACTCCAATTTGTGAATTCATAATTATTTTGCTGACTTTTTTTTAGTCTGTGATGCTGCACATGCATCTGAATTACTCTTGAGTTACCACATCAGCTGTCTGTAATGACCCACAGGGATATTTCTTAGGAAAGAAACTTGGACATTACTTTACTTTGTGAGGAAAGAATTTGAAGGAGTTGATGGTGGGAGAGAAAGGCACACTGCATCTCCCTTGTGGTGATAGAGGACTTTCTTTCCTGATTGTCTCATCCAAACCAATAAACAAAGAAACTCTTCAGGGGGAAACCAGCACCTCCTCTCTTCAGACAAGACAGAAAATGCTCTCTATGTAGCAAGGAAATTAACAGCTATTTACCCTGCATGCACTCCAGAAGAGAGGCCATTGAGGCAAGCTAGCAAGTGTGTGATCCCATAATGGGTAATCACAAGCTGATGTGGGTTCGTGTTCTTGCTTCCTGACAAACAGTTTTTCGGAGCCTATCATCTACATTTTTCACATCTTCTGAGGACCCGTGAGCCAGCTACTTGTACCCTAAGAAGAGTGGATGTTCAAAATTAGAGAAGAAATACCAGCTAGGAATGAAACTAAGACTCTACCAGCAAATAAACAGACCCTGATGAAGTGGGCATCAAGGGAGTAGTTCTAATTTTCTTCTTGAAGGCAATATGTTTCATCATGCCACTTATAAATAAGTGCTTTTTTCCATCTCTGTGATTCAGGATGAACCAGAACAGTTCCAAACCCAGTAGCACTATGAGTAAAGAGTAACATTCCTGAACTTAATTATTAAAAAGAGCTTTATACTGATTGATTATTTAATAATAGAACGTGAATTATGGAGTATGAGGATTATTTGTTCAGAAATATTAATCAGCAATTATTTACCCTAGCAAAAATATAGATTTTTCTTCCATTAATGTGGAGAGGGGTATTACTTACTGTTTACATTTCTTACTTTTCCATTTTTCTGACTGTATAGAAAGTGGCAAAGAAAATACGTTGTTGGGATTTTTTTCCAAAGTCCAAGCAAAATTGTCTTTTGAACATAATTTAAAAGGGATTTTTATCAAATGGTCCGAAAAATAAAACACAACAAAACCTGAGTTGTGCAGCAAAGAGCGTTCTTGGAGTACTGGAGACTAAAGTGAACCTCTGCAAATGGGATTTACAAAATTAGTATTTGCATTCAATTTACAGCATCTACGTCACTTAAATTTTTAGAAAGCTTTTCAGAAGCCCCAAAAGATAGAATACAAAAGATACAAGCTAGTCAGAAAATTGTACATTAATACTTATAATTTCACTTCATCCCCTTTGAAGGTTTTCTTGAAGCTGTACAAAGACGGGACTCATAGGAAATATTTGCCCACAGTAACTAGTATCCTGTATTGAAAGCGATTTGTCCAACTTTCAAAACATGCTCTGGACCCACCTGTCACTTCAAACATCAGAGGTTGTACTGAAGGGATATTTGAACAGGAAAAACCTTATTGGGAAGTGAGGACCACAAGATATTAAAAAATACCATCAGAATGATGTAAGAAACACTCAGGCAAGTGTCTCAGTCCTCTCTCTTTCTTGCTTTTTACATTAGATACATTCATCCTTCATTAAAGGTCTCTGTCTGCTACTTGATACAACAAATAAAGCATACAGCACTGGAATATTAAATCTCTCTCCAAAGTTTTAAGAAAGCCCATCTCCCTTTTCTTCTAGGTAAAATGAGTGGGTTTTTTACCCTCCCCCTCTGTCTGAAGAACTGGGGGGAAGGGCAGTGGAGATTTCCTTGTGAAATCAAAAGCTACCCTTGAATCAAGTCTGATAGGCTGCTGAAAATTCAGCACAGAAACGTGTTTCTGTCAGTGAAAGACCTTGTTTGTAACTGTAAGGATTGTATGCAGCACATTGTTTGATCCTGAGAGGACTTTGATCTATGCTAGCATCTAAAATATAGCAAAGGATGTCACTAGGCTTTGGAAAAAGAAGGTGAAGGAGAGACAGAAAGTGAGGGAAGGTGCACTTGTGAGGTGCCAAAACAGGTAACACTGAGTTATTGAGGTACTGGTCAAGTGCAAGTGGGTTTGTACAGAGGAGAGCTGGGTGTTGCACTTCTGGGCAAAATTAGATTTCACTGTTTACTCCAGAAAACCCTATTCAGGAACAGAAAAGGTCCAGCCAAAGCACAGCAGAGCAACTTTGGGCATTAAATTCAGAGCAAATAATTCCTTTACCTACATGACTTGTCTTCTAAGCCTTTTATGAGGTATGAGTGTAATGAAATCAGTCTCCCCTCCTCCTTGTTTCACATTGTCTCACTAGAATTGGAACAGGTTTGACTGAGGCTCAGCGTTGAAAATATTCTTGACCACCACAAACGTGCTGATAAACAAAAAGATGGTTATACAAAGGTACTCCTGAGTCACCACAGTGCTGTGGGTGCTGATCCAGAACTATTAGGGCAAGATGTATGAAGCACTTAAGGCCAAGGGCCATCTCCGGATGTGAACAGGTCAAAGGTGGGCGTAGGTCTGTGATCGCACATGAATTTTTCTGGTGTTGGTGGACAGTGTAGAGCTGTAGCAAGAAATCTCATTGCTAAGACAAAGCAGATAGAACATTTTTTACATACAAGTGCCTGAAGTTTGTGCACATGTAAACAGCATGGGACACCTTAAGCAAAAAACACTGAAGGGAAGTTGCCTAGGATCATTTCTTTCATATGCCAATGTGTGGTTCCCTCATCTGTCCACAGCATACTATTCATTCACACAAAAAAGAAACAACCCAACATACACCCTCTGCTTAAGAATAACAAGAAGAACCTGAAATTCCCCTTGACAAAAGCACCTTTTCCCTGCAATTCTCACCCACAAAAGTGGAGAGGAGACATATGATCACACAAGACAGTGGATGCTCCACTTTTCCCTGTGCTCATTGATGCTGGAGCAACTTGGAGGAGTTTTGCTGCCTGCTAGCCATCTCCCCTTTCCATGCCCTTTGGTGAGATGTGGTGGAACATGATAGGCATCTTGTACTACGTCTTGGAGAGAAGCAGAGAGGAGAGAAGTGAGGAATACTTAATATGATGCAGAGGTTCGCTGCAGTGACAATAGTCTCTATTATTCTTGACATGACCCTAATGCAAGCACAGGGCTGTTTGTAAGATGCCTCTTTTTATCGACAACTGTATCTGACCCAAATTTTATTAAAGATGTCAAATACAGTATGAAAAAGTACAGCATGAGTCTAAGGGAAATTCTCCTTTCTTTAAAAAAAAATATAAAAATAATGCAATAGCAAGAATGTCATTCCTTCCTTATTTATTTTCAGGTCAATCATGAGAAATGGAAGAGAAAGAGAAGGACAACCCCCTTCTGAAAGGCAAGAATCATACGAGCCATTGACTTATATTGGAGGAAAGCTTTTCCCTCCATACAGTCATCATCCTTTGTCAGCATCACAGGAGTGTCTAGGACACTGTAGTCAAAAGCAGGAGCTGTCACTGCTAAGCACTGTACACAAATACAGATGCATATGAAAGGAAAAATCCTTATTTGGAGGACTCTAAATGTCTACTAATCAAAGAGATAACACTGGGGGAGGGTTAATTAGCTCCATTTTGTAGGTAGGATATCAAGGCAAAGGTGCGTTCGTTGACTTCTGTTACGTAGGCAGGTATTGAATCTAGAGTTTGGAAACCCTGGTGTTGGTTCAGCCCTCAAAACTTCTCTTTATCATAGGTATTTTCTCTCTTCACTTTCTCACAGCTTCACTTTCCCACCTCTTGGAGGACAAAGGAGACCAGAGACAACTGAGGAGTTGCTGACGTCTTAATGAAACCTGAGGTCATGTGCAGCAAACCTCGTCTGTGTGCCTGGTCCCCTCTCATCACTGCAAGTCAATAACCTATATATTCATCTTAAAATCAGCCAGGTCTGGTGTTGTCCCTCAACGACCCTTACCAAAATATTCATCCACTCAAAAACATCCTTAGCATTTCTAGAAAATTACTTAGCAATTTCTGTAAAAATAGAGGGCAAAGAGGAGAAAATAAAGGAAGCACCTATGCAAATATCTTCAAATAGCCAAGGATCAAGCGCGTAGGAAATTTAGCTGAGGAGGGCAGAGAAAAGCCAGAGTCTGTTCACTTCTTAGTTTGAATTAGGTAATGCAGGGATTTGTATCAGGGAATCTACGTATGTCAAGCAAATGTCATGCCTGCCTGTTTGGGTTGATTTCTGCTTTTCTGGCCTTTTCATTTAAGCAAGAATTTTCTATCAGATCCAAAACTCAGTCTCACATAAATGCATGACCAAATCCACTATGATCCCTCAAATGAAAAGGTCTCGAATTGACATTTTCTAGAGAAAATACTTTCATTAAAAAAAATCAACATATCTATATAATAATAAAAAAATCCACCCCACAAACAAACAAGCCTCTCCCCAAACTCTAAGCCAACCAGAAAAAAAAAAAAAAAAAAGGCCCTAGCAAGGGTCTTATGCATTATCAAGCACAAGGTCTAGGTGAAGACAAAAATAAAAAGAAAAAAAAAAGGGAAAAAAGGAGAAGCCAGATCATGAGATGACAGAGGCTAGTGGACCTCTAAGTCAATACAACAGTGCTGATTTCCTCTAGATATGCAAAATTGGTATATAAGCAGAGCATTTGAGGAAGAGATACACTTCTTAAGGAGAAATAAAGGTTTGGAGTTTTATATCCTTCAGTCAAAGGAGAAAGGTTATGAAGTGTTCATTCTGGAAATTAGCCTTTCCTCACAGGTTGAGAAATAATTTTAGGATGGAAAAACATATATGCAACTCACACTCCAGGTTCAAAGAGCAAGTGGACAAATGGGTGATTTTAAATTTGCATGATTAATACTATGGTCTCCCTGCTTTAGGATTTCTGCATGTCACGGACATGGCTACTGCTTCAGAAACTAAGCCCACTCACAGAAAAACAGTTTTCTTTAAGTGGAACAAGAAAAAAATTGGAGGACAGCTTCTGTAAAACTGGTAGGGGTCACAAAGGAAAGAAATAGGTGTGCAAGCAGTTGGAAGTAGTTGTACATTGATGTGATCCACGACTGGATGGTTGTGCAGGCTCTAAATGCTGAATGGTGTTAATTGTTAACTGTTGTCTTAACTTTAATTTTATTGAAGCAAGTGCTTCATGAGTAGAGTCATTGGAGAAAATGCTCCAACCACTTGGGTTTTAAACAAGTTTTTCTGGGGAGTTGTTTTGTGTGTGTATGTGAGTACGTGTGCATGTGCGCACAGGATATCAGAAAGAGAGTGATAAAAACCCAAACGTATTTCTAAAGGAAAAAAATTCTGCGATGGAGTAATAGCTTTCATTTTTAAACTTTTTTTTCTCCTTTTTAACAATGTTGAGTCCGCTTGGTACAGCTCTGATTTTATCCGAGTTGATTTAAGTGCTTAAAAATGAAGTAGGGGAAAAGGATCATTCACTTCGATTAAAAGGGCATTAGGCTAGATTTCAAAAAGCCACAAGGTAGCATATCATCTTAGTCAAAGTTCAAGGTTAGAGATGGTATTAAAGAGCAAAGCAAGTGAAATCAAGAGGGTTGCTGTTAAACTTGGCTCTTATAATGGTGTCGGCTTCTGTTCAGAATTCTCTTGGCCTCTGGACAAGATACTGCAATTCAGTAACAGCTAGCAGAGACTTTCTAGGACTCTCAAGGATGTTTTCCGAGTTTCAAATGGAGAGACCTCCAGTGGCTCTGATCTGTATCATCAGGCCACCATGGATAGGTGCAAGACTTCAAGCAACATCTCAGGAGCAGTTCTGGCTGACTGGATGGGCTATGAATAACCATAATAACAACGATTATAAAGAGCGTTTGCACATCAGTGCAAAAGAATGAGGAGCAAAGAGGATAAATGTGACTCTTAATCTTCAGCTATCTGCATAGGAAAGTATGATTAATAACTACAGAGGCTTAACATAACCTCCTCAGATAACGAGTGAGGTGGCCTTCTCCAAGCCCTGATTATCCTCTTCTAATGGGCTTCATTTATTGTGTAAACTAATAACCAAGGCCTAAGCATTGCACACTCCAGGGTCTGCAGGAAAAACACTGGGCCCAAATGTGATTAAGTTGGTGAAAATTGCCCAGCAACACAGTATGCTCTGCTTGAGCAGAGGGGGGGACGGGGAGGAGGGAATGAGAAGCAATGTATCTTGCAAAGAAATGAAGCAGAAAGTAGCGGCAATCTCCCTTTTAGTATAGGTATGCTGGTATAAATCCCTTGCCTTTCGACTGGGATTGTTATGAGTTTTCAGCTGGAATTAGTGGAAAGGCAGGGCACAGCCACAAGGTGTTAATACAAGGAGGAGAGGCACTGGTAATGAGGAGATCTGATTGCAGTGCTATTCAGAAAGTCAGCAGCAATGCCAGATCTGGACAGTAACTCAAGTTTTCAGTCAGTATTTCAGTGGTGGAAGGGAAGAGATGCTCAGAAAAAGCTGAATTCCCTAAAGTGAGAGTTCAACAATACAACCCCAGCCCAGGGAAAAAAAAAAGGGAAAAGAAAGACCTTCCAGCTCTCCTGGCTGTATTTCTAAAACACAAGTGCAGCTGAAGGGACTCAGCTTTATAGGGCATATATGGAAAGAGGACGAGATTCTCATTTGAGCTGCACTGATGTAAAGAAGCTTAAACTCTGCAAGAGCCCATGGAGTTACTCTGAATTTACATCTAGCCAACAAGAGTACTGGATGACAGCTCCTCCTCACTGGAAACATATTTCTTAGCTGAACAATGAATATCACATTAGATTATCCAAACTGAAATAATTGTAAATATTCGATTTATCTGGACCCATTTGTCTGCTTAATTGTTGCACTTTGCTCAACAAGGACAATGAAATTAGTTTGGACGAGCTCACTTTAGAGGCATTATCATTGTGCTGTTGCAGGTTGGGTTCAGAGTACTGGTGGAAAAGGTTTAAGGCTTAATAGACTAAAAATGAAAGAGAAACACATATCAGTATTCATAAATTTGGGACCTCCACTGGGACATGAGATGCTGTCTTTGAAGGGTGTCACATCTGTACTCTTTGTAGTGTACCCACATTTGTAGAGCCTGTACTTCCAAAAAAAACCATACAAAGACTTCAAATATCAGCATTTTCTCAGGCTCCTCTCAGAAGTTCTGTGCTTGTTGAATGCTAGCAACACATGCCCAACTTTCCCAGGAGTGTCTTAGCCTCTACCATCCCAGGTGAAAGCGTGAGTCATGTCAAGCAGTGTGAAAATACAGTGGTAGAAAAAATAACAAGGTGGGAGCAGCAGGCTGCTACCAACAAAACAGGCACCCTGAAAGGTTCGAACAGTTCACCCCCTGTACGTTCCACCCCCCCTTCCCTGTGCAGGACAAGCACAGACATGGAAATCAATCCCCAGGCGCTCCCCAGTTGCTCTGAGGAAGAACAGACAAGAAAACACAGCATGTACAACTCTCTCCTGGCTGCCTTGTTTCTCTTGGGCAACATGAATATACACTGAAAAACCCATACACACTAAGCCTCATAATTTCAAGAGACATCAGATTTAGGACAAGCCAACTCTGCAATCTATATACGTGTGGTGTCAAAAAATGTGGAAACATTCACTAAGCTGAGTCTCTCCCTTTGTCTGGAGAAAATATGTGCTCTCCCAGGCAGAAGTAGTTGGGAAGCACGGTGTTCCTCCTCAGCAGCTGTAATCTCAACTCATTTCACCAAGCAGGCATTACGGGAACACAGGGTAATGTTTCCAACAAATCTACAAAGGAGATAAGAGATGGCAAGGACAGACATGCAGGATGAGAAGGGATGTAGGAGAAAAGGAGAAAATGATGCTCGGCCAGACAGGAAACATTAGTGTGACTTCATTGAGAAAGGACACTACAAAATGACCTGAAAGACAGAAGCAACATCTCAAATGTTTACCAGGGAAGATCTTGACAGAAAGCTAGCCATAAATAAAAAGACCAAGAAAAACTGATTCCAGTTTTACCACCTTGAAAACAAAGTGCTCTTCCACTGATCAAAGCTGTAAATGAAATCAGAAACTCACGCCAGCATGTCTTATCAGTTACATATTTACCGTGCAAAGTCGACATAGTAGCATAGAAATTATGAGCCATTATAAGAACAAGAGAAAAATAAAATTTCTCCATCTGTTTGAAGGAACAAACTGAGCTTGGAATGGTTTAGTTATAGCTGGACAAAACTTGCTCTGCCAAAACCTGCCTACAAAGCCAGTGATCAAAACACTCATTTTTTGCAATATGTCAAAGAAAATATGCACTAGAAAGTGGCAGAGGATTTTAGGATTGTAGTTTACTATACCTAAGAGGAAAGTAAGAGAACAACTTCATTCTAGCACCATAGGATTCATTTGGTGCTGAAAATGAATGCATATCAAGGTTAAAAATGTTACAGAAACCAAAGAAATTTGAAGGCACATGTTTTTACAAGAAATTGTATTTTAACAAGCTTTTCTTTTTAAAGGAGTGACATGGTGGGAAGGGGAGGGGAGAAAAAGTGTGGACACAAGATATAAGAAGTTCCCATTAAAGAGAAAAATGGGAAATGCACATTTCTTCTTTGAAAAATAGGTTAAGCTTAATTTTGTCCTTGTACTTACAGAAACTAATCAGAGAGATTTGACATTGCTGGGAACCTGCCAAGTGCAGCAATTCATACATGTGGTGCCACTGTAAGTCTCTCACTGCAGCTACTCAACAGAGCAAAGTCACTTCAGATACCTGCTCACCTGAACTGATAGTGCAATCTCATGGTCAGTCACTCCTCACCACTTTCTCCCTGCCAGAGACAGAGCGCAGCAGAAGGGAAACATGGGAGCTAAATGGGTTACATCATGTCAAGTTCTATCAGAAGTTATCCGTAAATGGAGAGACGGGACAGTTTCTGTCACTCCCAAAAGCATTCCAGCTCAGATAGTTCTTTAAAAGGTGCTCTTAACTTAAAGAGCAGTTTTAAGTCTAATGCACGAATCATGCTCTTAGACTATTTAATGCAGGAAACACAGCTTTTCTTAAAAGATCTGCAGCCAGTGGGTGGATTTCACATGGTAAGGCTGGCAGCCTGTCTACTCTGCAACTGAAATGTTTTCAACAAGCATAGATGTTCTTAACCTACATAGCAAAAGTAGCGCTACCAGAAATAATGTTTCAGGCAAGATTCAAGTCCTTACTGTAGGATTGCCCACCACGAATTACAGGCATGGAATGCAGCTGCTCCACAACATCCAAGTCCATGGTTTTATGTTTTCATTGTTGTTATTATATAGACTATTCAAATTAAATTAGATCAAGACACAGGTCTGTGAGTTTCAAAGATAATGATTTTGGAGGCAGACACATATATCTGAGCCATCACTCTTATGCATGGTCTTCAACCTTTGTATTTAAAAAAAAAAAAATCATTGTCACTGAGCGTCTGAAGGGTTTTAAGGGATGTATAGGCAGCATGAAAAACATTGGGCAGACAGCTTGCACCAGGGTAGGCTATGGGTAGTACAGCTGGTAAAGCTATAGTATAGGTGGGCGTATCACCCCAGGGAGAAATCCAAATCACATAACTATACAGGATCTTCTACCAAATGCTTTACTAGGAACTTACACTGGCCTCACAGATCACAACCACCACATTCTTTGTAGTGCAAATATGGGAAGTGGGTGTTTATGGAAAGGTTAGCCTATGAACAATGACTCCTGGGCTATGTAATGTCATGCACTATCATCCACATGACTGAAAAAATGAAAAGTAAAGGGTGCCTGTTCTCTTCCTCTGTCTCTCTGTGACTGGGAACATGGGGTGAGGAATGAAGGTTTGCTGCTTTCAAGTTATTCCTGGGTGTATCCCATCACTGCTGAATCAGTAGGGTGATGCAACTGGCAATCCAAATGCTTAGGATTGATCAGTATCTAACAGTTAACACTGTTGAAACACCAAGACACCAACAATCTTTAATTCCTACAGTTTGGAGCTGGGACCTCTCTCTACCAAAAAGGCCATGGGAGCTATGGAATGGCCCAGCAGGTGTCAGGGATGCTGAGTGTTTTGTGAGATCACGTATTCCCATGTAAAAATATGTTTCCCCATTTAGAGCTATGGTACTTTTCACGATGACATCATTTCAGCAGTGACAAATATAGCTGAGTCTGCTCTTTCCTACGCCATATAAATCCCTTGACCTCAATCAGATCATTGCTGATTTACACTTGTGTAAATGAAGTCAGAATCCAGCCCATGGTATTCACAAATGTAGGCCAGAGTAAGCATTACTCACAGACAAGAGACAACCCTTCAGAGGAAGGAAAAAAGATCATTTTCATGCAAATATCCTTAATAATAAGGAACAAGAGTTAGAAATAAGAGTATGAATGAAATGCAATCAAGAACTGCTCTGAGATCAGATTTGCTTCTAACTTTATGATGCTGCATCAGCTGCTCTTAAAGCAGCTTAAGCCCAAAATTTGACCTACCTGAAACTTGTTATATATAATTTTTCATCAGGGATCTGTGAGCTAACTCAATCCCTAGGCTTGGCTTTGAAGGTAGCTGGAGGTGCTCAGCTACTTGCAGGATTTAAAAAAATTTGATTGCCATGTTCTATGAAAATGGAAACTTTTTTTTCCCTGATATCCAGCTTTGCCCTCAAATCATTACACATTATCTATTTATTTATGCATAAACAGTGGCAGTATGGTTTGGAGAACAGGGGTCCTTTGATGGGAGGTAAGCTTGACTAGCCTATGGGAGTTTACTGCTATGCATGTAAATGAGGACGTACATACAAATATGCAGAACAGACAAGCGAAAATATACAGCATCTCTTTAAAATGAAATACTTTGATTGCTCCAATCACAAGAAGTTGTAAAACTACCCTGAAGAATTAACAGCCTCAGTACATGCTAACTACATCCATCATAAATTCGTCTTTAGTTTCTGTTATCATATCACTGTCTCTTGGGACCCCCAGTCCTGTCATCATTTGCCCTTTATAATTTATTCAGCTTGTACTTGCCTGAATCCTTTCTACTTATCATTCATCTTTACAGTTGTACATAAAATTAGATTGATCCTCCTATGGCAGACACGTCAGAGAGAAAAGTTGTCATTGAATAACACATAAAGCAAATGAAGGTCCAGCTAAAGCTTTTGTTAAATAACTTGGAAATCATCCTTTGAGATCCAGAAGGTGTCAAATTAAAAAGACAAGACAACTGTACCTTTATAATTTAATTTTTTGCACATCATTTTTCAATTGCCACCAAATCTCAGGCGCTACTGAGAAGCCTTTTTGCCATTTTACATCTCAGGCTGAGCTTGGTTAGCCACCACAAAGGTGATGAATACACCAGTCTCAGCTGAGATAACAGTATGCATCCAACACACTGGTTCTGTCAGGATGCTGGCACTGTGCTCTTTCTCTGCAAAGCTCTTTGGACTGGGTAGCAGAGAGGGAGTTTACTTTGTATTCTAGAGGCTGCCTTATAGGGATACAGAAGCCAATCTTTAACTAGTGAAATGGAACTTTCATGTTTACCAAGCAGATAGGACCCAGGTGTTTCATCTCATCTGGTGAACAGAACAGCACTGTCAAACTACAGGGGTTTTTAGCAAATGGAAAGTGCATATAGCTTCCTCTTTCTCTCCTCTCCCCTGCTTTACCCAAAGCAAGATCCAAAAGTCCTTTTACTGTCTGCTCACTCTGAAGGAAGAAACAAGGAGTAAAA
>NW_008246062.1:2799841-2800061 GCF_000691975.1 Corvus brachyrhynchos
AAAAAAAAAAAATCTCTTTAAGCATGACATTGACATCCAAAGATTTAAACAGAGAATTTCTGGAGAATTTCTGAAGGACTGGGTTTTTTTCTTTTTTGTTTTTCTTTATTGTTTTTTTCCAAGTCTCTTACCTCAAATCTGGTTTTATTCCTTTTCATCTTCATTTTTAACTTCAGAAAACAGACATGTTTCTCCTAAGGGAACAATTAAATGTGTTTTC
>NW_008246062.1:2800138-2808118 GCF_000691975.1 Corvus brachyrhynchos
ACCCATCCAGCCTACCACTGCTGACCAAATTGCAATTTACATCAGTAGAGAAAAAGTTTTGAAATGGGAAGTTGTGGGAATATAATACCATTTTTGGCACAACACAGCATGCAGGGTGATATGTGGTTTAATGGTTTTCTAACAAGCTTTTGGAAAAAGCTTTGAAACACAAGAAAGAAAAAGATAAGAAGACAGTAAAATTTCAAGGTCTGCTTAAACAGTGAAATCAATGCTATATGTGCAGGACTTCTGAAGTCCACATGACACTTATGTCTCATTTAAGCCTTATTACAAGGATTTAAGAGAGGCAAGACCTTGCAAGATACCCACCCTCCTCTCTCCTGTGCTCAAATATCTTTCCTTACATATACGTACGAATTTAAGTCAGGTATGACTGATAATGTTGGAAAAACCTTTTTTTTTTTTTAACTGTGGGCAAATGTAGTTAGATAGGGGTTTTTTGCTTCTTTAAAAAATGGGTTTAATATGAGTTTTATGAGCTCACCTGTCTTCTAATGTTAAAGATGCATATTTTTGCATATGATGAATAAAACAGAATGCATTTTTTCTAGATGGCAAGAAGAGACAAAGAATATCAGAACAGTTAGGGAGAAAACTAATTATGTTACGCACTGAGAAATTTAGCATACCAGTGGTACCACTGTCTCTTTCAAGAGGAAGAGATACAGTAAGAAAACCCAGCCTATTTCCCAGACTGAACAGGCCCTGCAGATTGCTGATGTTAACAGCTTCGTACATACTTAATTTCGTAGTTATTCTTTGCAAGTCTTACAGGAAGGTTTTAACTCTGCAGAGACAGTGCCTCCAACCAAGTATACATGGACTGTTCACTCTCGTTGCCTGAGAGAGACACAAAGAACTAGGGGAAGAAAAATGCTGCTGTGCTTATCATACAAGAGCTCAGTTTATTTGTGCTATAAATAAAAGTAGATCTTGATAGCGTAATTACATTTCTCAGCATTATCCTCTGCCATTCACTTCAGAAAGAAAAAAGAAAGGGGAGAAAATGTTCGCTTCACTATAATTTGTAATCAAAATGACTACACTTAAAACATAATTTTATTTCCCCTATTTCATTTCCTGTGGAGCTTTGTGGGGCAAATAGATAATATTATACAAAATCTACAGGCAGATAATTCTCCCATATGTTGCACTGTCATTGTCTAGATCACTTTTTCCCCCTTGCCTTGCTTTCCTCAGGATCATGGCCTGTATTTTTGATATTGCATTTTATCATTGCGGGGTATATCAGCATCAGATATACCAGGGGTGAATCAACTTTTACTTTCTCTACTTTCTCTCTCCTGCTCCCCCAAATTACTCTTCCTTGCCTTAATTCACTTTTTATAATGCTATGTAAAAAAAAAAAAGGAAAAAGAAAAGGTGGTTTCCCACTATGAAGGATTAGCACAGATTATGGTGAACAGTGTTAATTATAGGTGAGGAAAAAGAATAGTGCATCTCTCCAATCTGTTCTTGATTTCCCCCGTGTCTGTCTGTCTGGTAATAAGCCTCCTTTAATCTGGCAGTCCCCTTGGTGAAATCAGCGCCATGGACAGCAATATTGATTGCTTCTGAGAAACCATCACAGCTGCTCAACCAAATTACCTTTGATATGTGACCTTTAATGTAATTACTGCAACATCAAAGCATTTCTATAAATTATTAAAGAACTAATATACTTCATCATCCAGCCACTCTATTATATGTAAAATAAACAATCACAAGTAAACACTAGAATTTGAATTGTCCAACAATCACAAAGTGCTCTTTACACATACATATACACTCTGCTACATTAACCTTCCATTTCAGGCAAAACAATTCCAAACTCTCCAAAAGAACCTAATTTACTCATTCAGATGAAGAAGATCCAACTGATAGTTTTATGTTTTACATTCCATTCTACTTGCTTCAAAATATCTATCATGATTCCTTCCCACCCAAAAACAAAGCGCCGTAAAGACTTTATTAATCAACACATACCTGCTTGGAAGTCTTTTGATTATTCCACAGGATGAGTTTATGTCCTACATATAACATAGAAATATGTGAAACATATTTCTGTCATCTTACAAAGCACATCCAGAAAGTAATTACTGTAAAATATGTGCATGTAGCCACTCCACTAAAAACAAAGTGATACATAGCTGAGAGGCAAGGCATCTGAATCTGGACAAAACCTCTGCATGCCTCACCATTTCCATACATTAACATGCATGTGCATATTATTAAAAATTAGGCAGTTCTGTGCTTTATAATAAAAAGAACATAAACAGCAATATTGCAAGAGCAGGAAAATGTGCAGTTTACTGGGAAATGGGAAAGAATGGCTTAGTCTAGTACTATTTATTTTTTCCTGTACCATGCCTGTTAATTGCTTTTGATACCTCCTCAGTCATGCTGTTTGTGTCACAGACAGTGGATTGTCAAGAGAAGATGTTATATATGTGTCATTTGTGAAATTATGTGAATGAGGACTTAGACCCCTGACCCTAAAAATGCTTCTTATTTTATGGTGATGAACTATGGTTGATATTTTTGGTGCATGTTATCAAGAACAGTCAGGTAAGTCATAAATAATTCCCTTCTACTCTGATAGGAACCATAAAACAGTATCCAGGCATGATAGTTTATCAAGAGACAAGACTGGTTTCCTTAAATAAACTACAGTGACATCATTCAGAGGATGAGTTCAGAAACTTGGCAGAAAGCTGCCTGCAGAGGGTTTGCTGGTGGAAAGTAAACCTTTGTCCTGAGACAAATAGAACAGGAAAGGAAAGGAACGTGAAAATCAGTGTTCAGAACTCTAAGAAACCTGGCTGCTCTTTTAGAAAGAGGACTCACTGTTCACAGTTCAATCAGATCCTGATATGTCTCCTGAAATTGTAAAAGGGCAAAAAGAAAAGCCTTCTAGAGCTTCTAGAGCCAGTGTGTCCAGTTTGGAGTATATGTAACAGAAATTACACAAAGCAAAGAAGAAATTGTTTCCCTGTAGTCTAGAATGAGTCAGTGCAGCCTTTGAAGGAAGTCTTGATCCTAGACCAAACATTGGTTGAATTTTGCCACTGTCCAAGAGAACAGTTTTGACTTTAAGAGTTTCATGATTTGAAGTCTCTAAAACAGAAGTTGAGATTCAGAATGGTGGACTTGGAAAGAACTTGGAAAAAAAATAAAATCCTAAATCATCACTTGCCCTCCCTCTCCAACTCTGAGTCCTAAATTTCACTGACCCACTGTCTTCTTGAAGATAGCACCATCATACAATTTCAGGATGAGATTTTAACCTCATAGAGAAGATAGAATTCCATGCGCAAGTGAATGGTCTGGCTCCCAAAGAGAAGAGCAAACAGTCTGAGTGGAAAATCTGGAATTTCAATTAGTCTTTTTTAAATACAAAACACCCTATTCATCACATCTCTAGTTTTGATAAACAGATGTTTTATTTCTAGCATATTTCAGAAAAAAATAAGTTAAAATGTTACCTGAAACACCCTTATTCAACATATCCTCATTCTTTTTACATCCAGTTTTATCATTTAGGAAAGAGAAAAGCAAAAAGAAAACACTGGAAGGGGGAGGGGGCAGAAAAACTTAAACCCCCCACAAGACTGAAGTTACTTTCAATCTGCTGCTAAGGAGTTTCTAGAAAAAAAAATAATTCAGAGGGAGTTGTCAGCTGATAGAAATATTTTTAGGGAATGAAGTATGTATATATTTGCATAAGGTATGGCCTTTTAAGCAAAGATAGATGTAGATGAGCAAGTGCGTGGGCATCTCCATACTGGCAAGGTGGCTTAGAGATAGGTAAATAGACCCAGGATGATGGAAACAGGCAGAGCAGAATCAACACTCTCCTCAGAACACAGAGCAAGGGATGCGTCTTAGATTTGTGGAAAGGTAGGTTAAGCAACACAGGAATCAATCACCCAACACCAGCTAATAAAGACACATTTTTAGATAGATTTCCTCTCAGTTTCGATGCAACCTGGAACCCTCAGAAGCCCGGTCTTAGTTAAGTGATCACTGACTCCTGGTCATTGTAAAACTAGCCCCATTCCAGCTACAGGAGCACTTCGCTGTTCCCAATCCACCTTACTCTGGCTGAATCTAAATAGTGTCTCCCCCTCCTCTGGGTAACGGCTTAACTAGAAACCCATCCAGCAGGGCAGGTCTTCCCCACATAATGCTGATTCTATTTTTAGTTCTGCTTGTGTTGTCTGAACCTTAGATCTTGCTCATGTGAATAATTTTCCTCATTATCTCATGTGCGTCTTACCTCTCTCTCTTTTCTCCTTGTCTCACCGCCTTTCCAATCTGCTACAGCTGCTTGAATACTAAAGTAACTGAGTCAAACCACTTTGTCATCAGGAATATGTTTTCATTCTGTGATAACTCAATAATGTGATCTGTTTCTTGATTTCTTGCTGCCAAAACTTGCTTCAGAGAAGAAAAACAGTGAGAGGAAGCACATGGTGAGGACTTCTAACATTTTGTTGTTGTGGTCAGAATCCTAAAGCACATCCTCAGCTAGGTAAGACTGGTAGAACCCAGTCCACAAATAGCTGATTACTGTTTTCCTGACTTCCCACAAGGGTAAAAAGCTTTTCGTTTTGTGCATGGAAACCATTTGGGTGGGTTGGTGGTGTCTTGATTTTATTAGCACAATGCAAATAGTGAATCATCCAAACAAACGGAGACTTTATACTTCCAAATCTGAGATGAGAGCACCATATGTAACCCATTTCGGATTTAAAAGGAAAAACAAAAAGTTATCAGTCTGGACTCACCCCTGGCAGTGTCTTCTGTTCATGCAGTGCGCTCTGGGCCTTTAGAGCAGACTCCCTTTCGCAGTATGTTAGGAAGGCACAGCCTGCAAAGAAAAAGAAAAACCTCAGTAACAGTGGTACTTCAGAGAAGATCCTCCTGAAATTGATATATAGAGCAAACCACTTTCCTGTCATCATCCCGTTCCCAGTAAATCAATCATAAAATCCTCTCCTTAGTATGTCACTAGTAAAGAGTCGAGAAATGAAGCTATCATAGCTTCCTCTGAGCCCTGGTGGAAAGTGAGCAATAGTGTACCTGTGAGTGCTTATTTTTCCTTCAACACATGCTTAAGTGTCAGATACAGAAGGCTGCACAGGATTAAGGATCTGAAAGGTTCCACATGGTGGCAAGGTGGGGCATGAGATCCCAGTCCCGCTCCAGCAGCAGCACTGGGAACAAGTGCTGCCATATGCTGAAAGGTCTCATGTCTTTCTTTCGTACCAAGTACTTTAAGAAAAGGGCATACAAGGACTTGGAACTTCCTACTGCAGAGGAATATTTCTATTGTTTAGCCTGACCTGCACCAAAAACTCGCTGCTCTTTTTGCATCACACCAGAAAGGCACCACCCTGCACCAGCTGCTGCAAGGACTCACAGGCTTCCAGTCATATATCATGCCACACGCAATCATGCCAAAGCCCAAACAATCACTCCAAAACATCCCTGACCCACAAATCATTTGAACTTCAGGGGTACACCAATGGGTTATATCTTTGATTCTTTCAAAAAGTTGTCTTATCCACTACAAAGGCTAAAGCCCTGTCAAGGTAGAGCCCTGCTTTTCTTTCTTTCCCCACCTCCATGCTTCCCTTCTGGTAAAACTGGTTGATGTTGCAATATCAGTTATGTGTCTGATGTGATCAAATTATTTCTTCTTACTGCAGTATACTGAAAACCTGCCAGTTCCTGCAGCAAAAAAAAAGGTGCTTGTTATGCAGAAGACATTTCCTCTGAAATTACTACAGAATGTCTCCAGCTCCTTGAAATGGAGGTATCATAGATTTCAAGGTTCAGGCAGCATGTGCCTCAAACTGAGAGTGTCTTTCAAGAGCAGCACAAGTGCAGAGAGACTACAGAAGAAACAAACATGTTCCATGACCTCATCTTGACCCACCCGCCCTCTCCCCAAGCATATATAAAGTACGTAACAGGTGAGTAAACAGTAGGCTGTAAACTTTTTTTCAACTTTGATTGCCACTGTGAGCATTTTGTCCATGCAACGTTCACTGTTTTTTCCAAATTATTTCCTTAGATAATATTACCAAAGAAATACACACTTTTATTTTTACATGCTTTTAATAGATTAATATATACAATAAAATAGATTTTTTTTTTCTATAAATATGCATTTTTTTCTCAAGGATTGTCTTGTGAAAGTCACCTTACTCCTCTCACAATGAAACTATGATATGGCATGAAAAAGAAGAAAAAGAGCAATTTTTTTCACTATCTCTTATCCTGTGTTACTTTCTGGAGGTCTTATTACTTTCAGTTTATTCAAGCCAATTTATTATGTCTCCATAATTGAGACTCAGAAGCAGAAGGTGACAGTCAAAAAAGGAGACTGAACATCATCAAAAGTTTGCGTACTTGGAATTATTTTGATTTGTTCCCCTCTAACTTTAAATGGATGAGTTTCAGTTAGTCTGTATCTACCAAAGAAGAGGAAGAAATCGTGGCAGAGAGTTTACAGCTAGCAGAAGTAATGGATTGAAAAGGATCCTTAAAAGTCACCCGTAGCCTGATAATCAAATGGGAAACTATGCTTAAATTTAATTTCAGTGCTAAATCACAGGCTGAGAGCTCTCTGTTTACTAGACACAATAAGAAAGTCTTCCTTTAGTAGCAGACATGGAGCAGCTGATACAGTCTAATTAGGCACATCATAGCACACTGTTATAGAGATAAACTATGCAGTGTAAAGCTCTCATAATGATAGCTATATCTTTCTCCTCATTGTGATTGCCATGATGACAGTTCAGGGTAACAATGTCCTGCAGCTCCTACTGTACTATGACTGTAATTCAGACAGAGTAGGCAGAAGACGACTCTTCTCTGAAGGTGCAAATTTTCCATCCAAGATCCACAGTAAATGTGTGTGTGGAGGCAAGTTCTCACCAGGGAGAAACCTCCATTAAGTCCTCTCCAAACCTGTTGTAAAAAGTGGTAGAAGTGCCAAACTCCCCAAAACAGTACTTAGAATGAATCAAATTATCACTGACATACCAAACACAGTGTTACGGACAAAAAGATTTTGAAGTGGAAAATAAAACTACTCTCTCATATGATCAGACAAAAAAACCCCTCCTGTTTTCCAGGGACAAAAAAAATGCTCTGTGGAAGTGTTTCTTTTTCCCTTTTCATTCATATATCATGCACACGAATTACAATCTAGCCCACATGTGTTGGGCAAAAAGTAATATCTTTATGAAAAAAAAATCTCATTTATTTTAAGTAAGACTTAGTTGCTTAGAGACACTAAGAAGTTCCATCCCAGCAGCGGCCAAATGAAATAGATTCCTGTTCATAGCAGGCCTCAAACCTGAACTTGAAAAGGACAGTTCAGGGTTTTTTGTGTTCCCTTTCCTTACCACAAGATTGCTCTGTAAGGCACATATGCAGCATTAGCCGTCAGCTAAAATAGTATTTTTCAAAAACATGTGGCCTCTTATAAGATGATACGTATCCATTATTCCATCCTGCAAGAATTTCTATATTTCATCTCCTTGTGCATTAGGATAAAAGGCAGTGCTCTTTCTTGCACCACCCCTCCTGCCTCCCTGAAACACCAAAATTGATCTCTACTTTGTACTATGGTGTTTAATGGAGGAAAACTGTAAAACCTCTTTCAGGTGTTACTTTTCCAAGGCTACCTCTTTCCATGTGCCTCCCTATGACCCCTCCAAAGGTCTCTTCCTTCCTGGAGAACACAGCATTGAACACTCAGGTTAACACTGTGGAGTACAGCACTCTAAGCCACTGAATCTTGAAATAATGTCATATGATTAGCTATGTTGGTTTTTTTGTAGAGAAAAGAAAATGGCAAAAAAAATTGTGTTTTGGTTTGCTTGGTTTTTTTTTTTTTTTTTCATTTCGATTTGCCAGATGGAACTCAATTTCAGAACAATC
>NW_008246062.1:2808219-2819934 GCF_000691975.1 Corvus brachyrhynchos
ACCTTATGATTGTGTACAGAACCACTTATTTCACTGGGAAAAAACCAGAAGTTTTTCATAGCAAACTCTTAAGTAGCTCCGCTTAACTGCTCACTTGCCATCAACTGTTTGCTCCAGATGTGAGCAGGATTTCTGGGTGAAAGGCTTCATATTCCATTACAAATCATTTGCACCATCCATCCCCTTTTAATTGCCCAATCTCAGCAGTATAATGAACATTTCTCAACACATCTCTTAAGTAAAGATGGTGTGAGGGCAATGCATTATTTCTGTCCTCCACTTCTATGGGTGGTACTGACTGAGTCAGTACAGTGCTTGTGAATTATATCTGAATTGGAACAAAAATTCTAATTGACTAATTATTGATAATGAAGGACTCGCTCCAAACTGTTCCTAATTTCAATTCCATTTCTCTCAAACATGCTATGCATTCCAGACATATGTCAATCAACTTAAAGATGCTTTGTTTGGATTGCTTCTTTCCAGCTGTTCACTTACTACCAGTGGACAGCTTTTTGGGCAAGCACGTAAATATCTGGAAACTCCCACCTGCCAATTAACTCTAACCTATTGAACTACAGTCTCTTGGAAGCATGAGGACATATCAAGTTGTCTCCTGGGAAACAGGATTGTTAAAAGAGATGGCGGGAAACAAAACCAAAAGTTTGAGATGGAAAAAAAATTACAAAAGATCTATTTTAATTTTATCTCCAGAGAATTCAATAGTGTAAATAATAATTGTATGAGATACAGATGGATAATGATTGTGGTTACGGCAACTTCAACTCCACAGTAAGTCTCCAGAAGATTTTGCACAAGTCTAGGAGGCAAAACTATCAGGAGATACACTGTGAACTGAACACAATAGTTCTGAAAACTCAGAGCCAGTCACACAGCCTGAGTTGAAGAAGGCAAAGGCAGGGACTGGCAGAATGAAGAACAACCCACTTTAGCAGAAGATCAGGTTTGAGACCATCTAAGGAACCTGAAGATGCACAAGTCCATGGAACCTGATGAGATGAATCCATGGGTCCAGAGGGAACGGGCAGGTGAAGTGGTTAAGCCACTGTCCTTCATATTTGGGATTGACAGACTGGCAAAGTACCTACTGTCTGGAAAAGAGGAAAAAATCCCTATTTTAAAAACAGAAAGCCTCAGGGAACTGCAGGCCATGTTGGGCAAGATCATGGAGCAGACCCTCCTGGACAACATGCTACCTGGAAAATCAGGATGTGCTGGGTGACAGTCAACACAGCTTCAAAAATGGCAAATGGTGCCTGACAAACTTGTGGTCTTCTACAACAGGGTTGCAGCACTGGTGGAAAAGGAAAAAGCAACTGACACCATCTACCCGGATTTGCGCAAAGCACTGCCTCACACAACATCCTTTTCTCTAAAATGGATTTCAGGGATGGGTCAGTGGAATTGGCTGGAGGGCCACACTCAAAGGGTTGCTGCCAATGGCTCAATGTCCAAGTGGAGAACAATGACAAGTGGTGTTCCTGTTCCCCAGGGTCTGGTATTTGGACTGTTGCTGCTAAACGTCTTTGCTGGCAACATGGATACTGGGTTTGAGTGCACCTTCAACAGGTTTACCAACAAGAAACTTGGTTTGTGGTACAGTTGACACTCTGGAGGGAAGAGATTACATCCAGGGGAATCTTGACAGGCTGAGAGGTGGCCCTGTGCAAAACTTGTGAAGTCCAACCAGACCAAGTACAAAGTCTTTTATCCATTTTGGGACTAACCTAAGCACAAATACAGACTGGGCAGAGAATGCACTGAGAGAAGCCCTGCCGAGAAGGACTTGGAAATGTTGTTTGGTGTCAGCAATGCACACTGACAGCCCAGAAAGCCAACTGTGTCCTGGGCTGCAGAAAAAGGACTGTGGTCAGCAGGTTGAGGGAGGTGATTTTCCCCTCTAGATCACTCTTGCGAGAGCCCACTTGGAGTACTGCTTTCTTCTCTGGAGTCATGAAACTAAGAAGGATAGGGAGCTGTTGGAGAGAGTCCAGAGGAGAACATAAAGATGATTAGAGGGCTTGGGGCACCTCTCTTGTGGAGACAAGTTGAGAGAGTTGAGCTCGTTCATCTTGGAGAAAAGATAGCTCTGGGGACATCTAACCTAAGGAGATGCAAGAAGATTGGAGAGGAACTTTTTACATGGCCATGAAATTATAGAACAAGGGGGAAGATGGCTTAAAACTTGAAGAGGGTAGACTTGGATCAGATATTAGGAAGAAATTTTTTAGTGTGAAGATGATGAGGCACTGTAACAGGTTGCCCAAAGAAGTTGTCGATGCCTTATATTTGGAAACGTTCAAGGCCAGGTTGGACGAGGCTTGGCACCTTGGTCTGACAGACCCTGTCCATGGCAGGGGGGTTGGAACAAAGTGGTGAAATTACACTGATGATTTGAATCATAATCCATTGCCTCTCTTGGAAGAATCCTTGGCTCAGTTGCTCATCTCAGCCACAATATTCCAGAACACTTGGGATAACCCTAGGCATTGAGAAGGCTGGCTCGAGTGATCTAAGCCAATTTTTGATTCACAAACTTTTGTGACTGTAGCGTATGCGCTCAACGAGTTATCACAGCTCGGCTGACAGGTGATAACTTCTGAAACTACAGCCCTTCCAATACTTGTGAGTGTAACTAAAATCAGAATCATTGCCCAAAAAAAGATAAAACTTTCACAAGGCTGTCAGGTTTTTGTTGGTTTTTCTTCTTGGAGTCAAATACGTTCTTGCTTTTGGTTACAAATATATTAGCTAGCAGTAAGGATTTCCTTAACTAGCCTTCCTGTGCTGTTTTATGTTAGAATTCTGCACAGCACATGAACTAGTGAACAAGATGGTCTTCTGTAACAGAAGAAAGAACATGGATCAGCTCATAGTGTCTACTACTGTGGGACCTTTTCCACTACCATCTTTAGAGTACCTCACACCCTAAAACCCCAAAGCAGAGAAATCAAGTGCTTTACTCCAGCAGACCACTATGGGCTTTCAGCAAGCAAGCTGCAATCCAAGCCCAGCTCTACAAGAGCTTCAGGCTGTATACTGAAAATGGAGGAGGCTCTAGTAATGCTGCATACCTTGGGTCACAGGCTAGTGGTCATGCTCCAACTTAAGAAGATCCACAGTCTTCTAGAGGAGCTGGTTTGACAGCAAAAAGCTCACATCACTGCTAAAAAAATAGGAGCTCTCAACTGGTCACAGGTCTAAGCATCACATTTAGTGATGCCTCAGTTTCTCTGTGCCCTAATTACCTTTGAAAAAATTAGACCAAGATATATGAGTTGTCTGTGGTGGACCAGAGATCTGTGCCCCATTTTCCAGTCTCCTGGTTTGTGTTTTAAGAGAGCTCCTTCTCTGGAAATAAAAAAGTTCATTGCTTCAAAATTCTGAGATCTGTAATATAGAGAAAGATCATGGTTCTTAAGAAAACTCTTGCCTTAAAATCAACGTCTCAGGTTACATCTCCCAGCTACGATTTCGAAGTGAAAAAGAAATCTTTTTTTGCTTTAAGTATCTTAGCTCTACATGTCTGGTTTTGAAACAATTCTCATTTGCTCTGTCTACAGTGGACTGCCCAAGGTTTAATCACTTGAGGGTTTCAAAGATTGAGCTGAATTTTCTTGAGGGAGACACAATCAATAAAGACTTTTGGAACTGGAAATGTTTTATCCAATTTCTTCATCTGTTTCTCTCTCAGTGATTAACTACCTTCTGACAAAAGTTAACATCTTTGCTGGTAAAGAACATTCACTTGGCTAGAACTTTCTTTTTCTCCATCTCCCCTGCTGCACAACAACTGAACACTAACTGTTTAGAGAAAAAGATAGGAATAAAAATCTTCCCAGATATCAGCTTCCCTGTCAATTATATTGCAAGGCAGATTAACATCCGAAATGCCCTGCTGTGTGGAATGCTAATTTTCTTTTTCCTCTTATGCTATTTTCCATTAACTATTATGATGCTGTAATATTCCTGCTATAGATAACTTGATAAGGTTCTGTGTGTTAAAAGCATACAGAAGACCCACTCATAGACACCCATGAACCAATAGTAAAAAATAAATTAAGAGGCCAAATATGCAAATGCAGAAGTTAACCATATTTACAGAATATTAGCTTGCTTAAAATGCATTTATGATAGTTCAAAATGAGACATTGATATTCACAGTCCAAATCAGAGTCAGTCCTCGTCAGTGTTTAATTATATTTAGCAGTGTCCAGGCAGACAGCAGAGACTTGAGCAACTGTTGGCATATGTAAGCATTTCAACAACACAGGCAATGGTTTCATCCTGATTTTTGATAACTAGTAGTTTTTTAATGAGGGCATCAGTTTTTAAAAGTCAGAATTTCTCATAGAAATTTTTAATGAAGTAGTTCACCAAGTTTCCCAGCCCCATGATACCATTTCTGACAAGAGCCTACAGCAAGAGTAATTTTTTCCAGGACTGCTAGTAGTCTGGACTGTAATCTAGATCAGGCAAACAGGGTCTTGAGTGCAGAGATTTGACACAGGAGAGCACATTGTCACTGGCAGACCCCCAAGGCTTCATGCCTATTTTTTGAGTAACACCACAGTTACCTCGCTCCACACCACTGCAAAACTGGAAAGCTTTTGATCTGTCAAACTTTCTTCCCCAGGATGGAGGAACAGTTTCTGGCTCTGATTCACACATAGATGTTTTTTTTTTCCTGGGGTCCTGAAAGTTCCTTGCAAAGTTTCTTTGAACAATCCTTTGCTGACTGGTACACTCAAGGTGCAGAATGAACCACTGATTCGACATACCATGTACCAGGTCTTGTTCTCTCACAACTGCCAATGTTTCAGCTTTAAATTTTATCCTGAAACTTCTGAGATAATTTTGATCATCCCAGTCCAAGTCAACAGAAGACTCACTGCTCAAGTTTCTGCAATTCTAACTGTCCAGAGCATTTTCTCCCCAGAACAGGTGTCTAATTTCCATACACACAAGAAATGGCCAATGAATAGACTCTCCATTAAAGAAATCAGAATTTAGATTACTGGTTAAGATAGTTGTCTACCACAGAAAGTGCTGGTGTGCGTAATAAAGCCTGCAAATATTTAATGCTTTGAGTTACAGTAGAAAACTTACATTTAAACAGACCAGCCTCCCTTCAATTTCTCATTTGTTGCGTAATACCTTTGGACTTCATGTTGTAAGGAGAAGTGTATGCCTTCAGGCCATATTCATCAAACAATTAAGGCACACTTTTGATTTTAAAATATAAAAAGAAAAACATTAAAGTGAAAATAATAATCAGGTGGTTTTCTGGACCAAGCAAGTATTCCCAGTGTTTCAGAACTCTGTCACTGATGAGAAAACCATGAACAAACTCTAGAGATCACTCAAGTGAGAATGAGAATAAGTAGGTTCCAGCTTCTACTCCATAAGGATACATCAAGTTTGAGTTAAAATCCTGATAATCTCTAAGCTAGACTCACTTCAGCCTACCTATTACTTCAAAGAAAAATCCAACATAATTATGTTACCCATTTTACTTTGCAGCCTCAGGAAAAAAAAAAAGCTTGAAATCTTCAAGATTTCTTGTTTGCAAGAAAAAATATAGAAGTTGGGATTTTTTGTATCTTGTGATTCACTAGTGAAAGTCAGGTATATAGCTGGAAACAATCCTGCTGTTTAAACAGTACCACTTACATTCAGAATATTATGGGTTAAACCTCCTTAGAGTACGTGCATTAATTAGACTCTGTACCTGCTGTTCTGGGTCCTGCCTTTTGAGTTCTTTCTATTGTTAGCAGCATATGAATAACTCAGTGGATTTTCTAAAACATTCCCTATTTCAGAAACTTTTCCTCTTTTTCATTTTGTTTTGATTTTTGGATTCACTTCTTTTGGGGAGACTTCTTCAAGAATGCTCAACTAGTCTCCAGAGGTTATGCTACTGTTAAACAACAATCACTTTGAATACCTTGAATCTTAGCAAAATAAATCTAAAGCAAAACCATCTCTAAACTAATTAGACTGCTCTGCTACTTACAGCTTTGTCCAAGCCTTTCTTTTCTACATCTATATACAGTGAGTTTGGGTTGCTTTCTTCTTTTCTTTTTTTTTCTTTTACTGCTCATTATATTTCACAAGGGCTAGGAACAGACATTTCTTGGAAAATAACATCAAGTCTATGTGCGGGAAATGTGTTTGTACTTTTGCATAAGAAAAGTTGGTATTTTCACCCTTAAAAAAATGTCAGGGCCATGCAGAAAACATCTTGTCGATAGCATCATCAAATGATTAGTTATTTATGCTTTTGTCTCAGAAACATGTAAGTAGCTTGTTCTAAATACAGACTCGTATGCTCTCTAAACAACCTCATATTCTTTATTCTCTCTGACAGGGCACAAGTGTCAATATAGATTTCTGACATTTCCAGCTCAAGGTTGAAAGCAAAAGGCACTAAAACAACTGCAGAAAAGAGCTATTATTAGATAATTCCTAGCCCATTCAGAAACAAACTCTTGCAATTATCTCTCTAGAGTTATTGCTTTTACTGACTTTTCCAGCCCACATTTTTCTGATTAAGGAAATTCAGATTCAAAATGGAACCTCAGAACACCTCTCAAAAGCAACCTTACTACTCATAGTTACCAAATTTTTCTCCACACCATGTGCACAAGAACTATAAACAGGACAACATTAGAACCTCTTTACTAAGTTCCACAAGGTTTTGTTGAGTTGGAATTCAGGGAAGAGCATCCAAAGCCACCTTAGGTTTTTTATGTTACAAAAGCAAATCCAAACCACAAAGAATATATTTCCTGGTTCCAGCTGATATAGAAATGAAAATCTTTAGGCAGTAGCTGCTCCTACAAGATGATCACCCTGAGACTAGAAGTCTCCAGAAACTTGTAAGAGTCACAATATGAGCCAGAGAAAACTCTACAATACCAGCTGGCTTCGTGAGATTTCTGGAGACAAATTTCAGCTGTCAGAACAATTAACATCCAAGCTCCCATAACCAGATGCTGTTTTCCATATGTTTTGACTTTGAATAGCTTCTTCTATCCTCTAAGAGATGTTGGGAGCAAATAAGTGTTGTCTCTTATCACCTATATCTTTCTCCTTATTCTTCTTTATCAATTTAACTTGTTCTTTAAGTATAGATAGCGGAATGGTATGGAGTAGGATCAAGTTATTCTGCAAGATGCCAGTGATGAAGTAATCTTCTTAATCAACAGACCTCTATCTACTCAGGGCTGAGAACCACGAGGCATAATCCGTGTGTGTGCATGAGAGAGAAAGGAAGGTGAAATGAGGTGCTCTGGGAGCATGGCAGGAGAAAGATGGAAAGGGCTTCTTAAAGGCCCTATCAATCAATTATAACATAAAGGAAGCGAGGTTTGTGCCAAGGGCAAGGGCCTCCACTGCCTCTCTGGTAAAAACTTCTAAGATAAGCCGTCACTGCATGGTACAATCTTCCTTTAAGAGCCTGGCTCATGCATAAGGTACTTAGGAACTAGACAAGGCAAGCAGAGACTGAAAGAAGATTTAACCACCTGTTCAAAGCCACACAAAGAGTTTGTAGTAAAAGTCAAACTTGAACCCAAAAATCTCCCAAGACTCCACCTAGAGCTATGAAGGCCTATCAGTCTGTTTGTCTTGAGAATGGACACATTCCTATGCAGGCTCACAAATATATTACATTCCCAGTACATTATCTCAAAACAGCAAACTGGGAAAACCTTACTGTCCCTTGTATCCAGGTGTATTTTCCCATCTGCTACTGTGGGACTAAGTTCCTGGGTAACAAGTTTAAAACAAACTGAGTGAATTTAAGCCTAAAACTTCAGATTTTTACAAAAGGTATAAGGATGTAATCTTTGAACTGAAAAAGAAACAGTGAATTTAATTAAAACAAGATCTGTGCAATTTACAAAGCTTCAGTGCACTGGGTTTTAAAACGGTTCTTGTCAGGCTGAAGTAAAGGAGGTACAATTTCCTGACAGGTACAATTTCTGTAGAGAACAGAAGGAAAAGTGTGTAGTAATCAACCATCAGAGACATATTTTGATCACTTTTTTTGTTGATCAACTTAAAAATTAGTGAACGCTGAATATATAGTAAATTGTTTCAGTCAAACATTTGAAACAGCTTATAGCAGAAATTTTTTTGCTTTGAGAACTGAACTCCTATTACATGATGAACAGTGTAGACCACAAAACACTGAGGGCTGCCAGGAGGAACGTGCATGATGTCAGTTGTAGAAGAACTATCTAAGAAAGCAGGAATTCTGATATTAAATTTAAACAGCACAGCGAAGAAGACTTCACACATCAAGAAGAATGGGGAATAAGTTGCAACAGATCCTAGAGGGTGCTGAGCCCCTTAATACCGTGGTTGGTCATCTGAATCCCTGCTGGACAGGATTAGCCATGCCTAGAACCTTGCATGGTTCAGCTCTGGAAATGCAGGTAACGAATAGCCACAGAAGCAAGTGCTCAACAGGAAAATGAAGCTGAAAGGCAGTGCTGTCAAAAGACATTTTCAGATGACAGTGGACAATATCACATATAATAGTGTGTATTCCTCCTCCAGATCAAAGACACCTCCTTCCTTTGGTGTCAGTAGAAAACCCACATCTAAAATGATCCTGTCAGCTCTAATCACTTAAAAGTGTTCAGAAACACATGGAAGGAAAAAAAAAAACCCAGAAAAGAAAAGATGAATTTCAGAGGTGAGTTATAGAAATTTCTAATGGACTGGGAGGACTGACTTAGGAGAGAAGATTAACTAAATGTGTATAATTTGGGTAAATGATGACTCAGGGGGATATGTGATAACTGGCTGCAAGTTTTGAAGGTATAAGCACAAAGATTGGAGAAAAGTTGTTCGTGGTGATACCAGGGAGCAATAACTGGTAGTAACAACAGGAAATTCAACACCAGAACATTTAGCCTGAGCTTTAGGAATGTTTCCTAATTGTTTGTTCCTCCTGCACAGCCTCAGAGTGGCTTTTGCATATAAACAATTTGCTAGTTGGAAATATACTTAATTTAATTTTTATTGGCATTTATTTACATGAGTTTAGTGCATGACCACATAACCTAGGGTTTTCCAGATCATACAAGTTCAAGGGAAATAGTGGAATAATCTCTTAAATCTGATTGAAAAGTGTCTATGTCTGTGTGTGTTGGAGGCGGAGATGGAGAAAAAGCAGGGAGGCAAAAAGCAGAAGTGTTAAATAAACATGGAAGGGCAGAGGGTGCTTCTCAATGCAAACTTTTAACTCGGTAATTTTCCAACACCGTTCTTTGTCACTGTTCCATCTGACTGTTCTGTAAGGTTTTTGTCTCCTTAATCTGCTAAGAGGCATAAGGAGAGAGAAATTCTTGCATCCTTGGAACAGAATCACAACCACAGATTCTTATGCCATTTAGGACAATTGCAAGCTATAAGATGGAAGTTTATGACCCTACAGAAGGTAAAAGTAAACATTACTAACTGTCTCTCCCAGCCATTAGAGCAAATCAGTCCTTCATGGAACTTTTATTACTTAAGTGACTTGAAATCATAAACAAAAGCTAATACTGATCCAAGAGCAAATGCATTCAGAGAGCCTCGATTTCCCCCCTTCTCCCTATTTCTAACTTTAATGATTATATCCAAAAGTTTAACATATTTTCTAACCCAAGAAAAAGCCCATTTTTTAAGAAAACAGTTTCAATAGCCTTTCTTGGTAAAAACAAAAAAGAATGTGAACTGACTGTGATAAAATTTGCATTAAAACACAATTCCATCCATGGTCAGCTGGGCAATTGCAAGTTATTTTCAACGGGTTGGACAGAGCTGAGCAGCCAGCCAGTCACCAAGTTTTTCTGAGTGGTATAATGAGGGGAAAAAACTGAGAATAAATCTCTCTCTCTCTCTCACACACACACACACAATCTTTTATAATTTTACTAGATAATGTTTTTAAATAAAAGTTTAATATGACATCTTTCTTGGTATTTATTTAGCCACCGATTTAATATAAATTGAGAAGTTCGAAGGCAGAAATGAACAGAAAGGTATGTCTGTACCAACACAGTACCAGCAAATAGTTCACAGTGGGGAATTATTCAGACTGCAGAGCAGTCTCCTCAAAAGAGACTGTTGGAAGCCATTTTGACCAAGACATTAAAAGATGGATGAAAGAAACTTTCTAGGCTACCTCATGAATACAGTGACCTATCAAAACTTTCCCTGTTACCAGTCAATGAATCAGTGGATAGTGGATGCCTGAAAGCAGACACACATCAAAGACATGGTTACATTTTACTATTTTTTTTCCATCAGGAAAGCTAAAAATAGTGAGCCAGCTGCTGAGCATCTCTGGGAGGCTAAAACTCACTGGAGAATCCTGCTGATGTCAGAAAGTAGGAGAGTAGAGTTTAATGAGTTTAAAAATCCCAAACAACTACTTTTGCCTTCAAAAGTACTGGACTAGAACATTATATAAGGATGATGGTACTAGATCAGACAAAGTCCACCTCAGTCAATATCCCCTCTCCAATGGTGGCCAGAAGCAGATACCCTGAAAAGATTATAGGCAGAGGATGTGCATCATGCTTCCTCTGGGTATTCTCAGATTTCAGCCTTGTGGCTCAGGGACTTCTGGTCCAAATGTGATCTCTGCATATTCAGTAATCACTTGATGAAACCGAATCTCTCATTTTCCACAGCCTTTTGCTGTGTTTTAGTATTTCCATTTGTGTTGTTTTTTTTGTTTTGTTTTGTTTTTCTTTTTCCTCGTAAACAGATTTAAGGGTGCTTGCTTGTTTGTTTTGCAGATTTTCTTATCATTTATAATGCGTAAGTTTTCCAGGAAAAGTAGTAGACTCCTGCCTAGTAACCTTCCATCTTAAAAACATTCATTATAAAAGCCTACTTCCACCAATAATCTGATTTTATTGAGCAGTCCAAAAGGTGAATCAAGAAGTTATAGACTTAGAATTGTCCTACAGGGTCCCCAGTATCTTACCAACCCATTTACAGACCCAAGTATTCAAGATCCAAGCACATCAGCTGGCAGAAACTTTGAAGTGAAGCATTTCTCAAATATTTTGGTTCCTGTAAAACAACATTGCTCAATAGGGAACTAATTTATCACAGAATTTCTTCTCTAATCTACCTCTGCTGATAAACCAAATTTCTCATGATAATACATTCTGCATGATAATGGGATAATACCCACAGGAATGCTATTCGAATTTCTCTGACCCCAGAAAAAAAGAAAGCTTACATACACTCCTTTCACCTCATCCCAGCCTCCCCTGGCCAAGGACTATAAAATCACTGTAAGGTTCTTACATTTTCAAAATACAAGATTTTGAGGTAATTTTTTATAAATGGAAATTAGAAGCCAGGAAACAGCAGAATTTAAATCGTGTCTATAGCAAAACTATATTAATAGATGTATGCTTTATAGAAGATGTCAGTTATATGATTGCACTCTATTTTTCCTTTCCTTTAGCTTCTCTCACCGGACTGTCTTTGTCCCGCTCTTGAACAGATCCCAACAGATCAGCATCCTCATCAAAATAAATCCATGCATGCACTTTCTTCAATATAACTGGAGTAATTCTCCATCTGAATTGAAATGTGTGATACCATCACCATATGATTTAATTGCAACAGATTAGGTTTATCAGGATATGCAGAATGTTATGTTACAGCTAAGGC
>NW_008246062.1:2820002-2838327 GCF_000691975.1 Corvus brachyrhynchos
TACCTTGGGAAAGGGACAAAAGCGGCAAAACCAGAAATTTTTTATCCAGCTATTTATTATTAGGTAGCCCAGGTGCTGGATGGCTCTGAGAGGCACACATCTTCCTCCCAACCCCTGACAGGCATACAACCCTTCCTCACACCACTCAGACTCTAATTGTTCAGTACTTTTTTCCTTCTCATCTCTCTACAAAAAGATTTCAGAATTGCTTCTCACCAGGATTCATGCTGCAAGAATTTCAGCACCAAAGATGATGAGGACATGTTTTGTGGATGCATGCTGCAGCTTGAAGTTGCCTTACTAAGCTTAAGAGCTAAACAGATAAAATGTAGCATCAACCGCTCATGCGATTTAACGTGGCAGTGTGTTAACACGACCTTTGATGACTCATGGTCAGGTCCGTCCGACAGAAAAACCCTCCTTAGCGACAACCCGCTGACACGCTGGACTAGCTAATGGCTGTGTTACCTTACCTCTTGTCTTTGCCCTCTGGGGAGTACAGCCAGGTATCCACAAAGTCTTTCATCCGCTCTGCATTTCCATGTCTAAGACTTTCACAGTTTTTGAGCGGATGCCCTGCAGCCATATCACTGCCCCTTTGGCTATGATTCCTGCAAACTCATGGAACTTTGTGTCCCCAGAAGAACTCCACTTGTGAAGGCTTTACTTGCAGCTCACATCCCACACCAGGAAGGACTACATGACACTGGTCTTTCTCCTTACACATGGTTTTGTACTGTGTACTGCTTTGTGAATGGAAGGGCAAGGACAGAGCTGCTTGCAGCTACTGTTTGTCCTGGTTTTGGTCAGCACTCAAGATTCATGGGCAGGTCTTTGCAAATTTGGAGAGCGCTTGGAAAGGTGGTGGAGGAGGCAAGCCTCGTGTGACGGGAGGTTGTGACACTTTGAAATGCACATCTGGGGGTGTCTGTGTTCCAAACTGTTTGCTTGGGTATGATTATGTCCCTTTCTTCAGGTGCGAAAAGGAAAGGAGAGTGTCTTAATCTCAGTGTGTTTCTCTAATGCTGTTTCCAGTAGTAAGAAACAAGGCATGTGTCAAGAAGGGTGTTCAAAAATCAGGAAAAAGGGTACCTTCCCTACACATGTATTTCAAGAGGTGGAATACAAAACCTGGAGCCAGAGATGTTACCAAATTCCTGTATTATGCAGGAAATAAGAGCTTGCTCTGTCTGGATGGAAAAATGGAAAAAAACTCCACATAGATAGGAATGCTAGCTACATCCCCACAGTAAATATCAAGGAGAAAAGTAGCATTTAAAATAAAGGACAATGTTGCACAAGGACAAATAAGTATAAATTGACCATGAATAAATTTGATCTGGGAATTAGAAAAAGGTTTCTAACCATCAGAGGAGCGATGCTCTGGAACTGCTTTCCAACAAGGATAGAGAGAGCAAACGACCTAATTAGTTTAAAGATGAGGCTCGATAAACTTATGAAAGGGATTATGTGATGTGGTTGTCTGCAGTAGTAGGGAACAGATCCTGATGAGCCAGGATTTCCCCCCAGTCCTGTGTTCCAGGCTGCATCCTGTCAACCTAAATCCTCCTCTGCAGTGCAGTGATTTACCAGCCATCTCAGAGACCACCCGATTCTAAAACAGGACTGGCATCCTTTTTTCCAAAGATCATACATTTCAACTTACATTGAAAGGGAACATCTACGACTGGAAATGCAAGAAAAAAAGAGAGAAAAAAAAAGAACAGGAAAAAGCCCCTAGAAATCTTTATAGATGGTGGGAAATGAGGAACTTAGACATTTGTAATTGAAGTAAAGGTGGGGGGAAGAAAGGAAAGATTGTTTCTATTGGAAACTTGGGCAAAGTACTCCATTACTTTGATAAATAAACATATACACAGGAAACCATTTTGATATTTAATAAAAATCAGTCCATGCATTTGGAAGTTTTGTTGCAAAAGGTCTAGATAAGAATATTAGTCATGCAAACCATATTTTCTATTCAACTCTGAATAGTGAGAGCAGCGCTCTTGGCTACCTAGCAGTTTCAGGTGAATCACAGAACTGTCAATTCACACCAATTACTATGAAATGGAACCTGTGAGGTCAGCTCATCCAACCAGCTACCAAAATGCATGGCATACGTAAAGCATTTAACATTTTTTGTCCAATCCTTTCCTAGAAACCTCCAGAAAAAAAAAAAGAATCTACATTTTGGAATCATAGTGCAATATAAATTGCCTCAGTCTGAATCCTATTAAATATTAGGGTGGCAGGTGAAGAAGATTTAGAATATAACTACTCCTCCTTTTTCAATAAAGAAGCCTTATGCTACATGTCTGCAAAGTTAAAGCTGTCCCAGGATTACCCCAACAGCAGTCCTGATATTAGCCATTATTTTTTCCTTAAGATAACTGATAAAGTTCCCAGGAAAGATCAGTCTTGATATGCAAAGCAGTTTCACACTGCAAAGGAAATTATTTTCTGATAAGAATATAGAGCAAGTACCGCTAGGGTCTTGAGAGATCTTAAGGGTGTCATAGACTCACCACACAGTTCACAGTGGGTTTATGGCTGACCACTCCAACAGTGTTTCCCATCCATGTTTCTCAGATCACTTCGATCATGGCTGTTAAAGCCATAGGGAAAAACCTCCCTATGTCTACCATTTCTAAAAGAAAAACAGGCTGCACAGATACAGTCCAGGGTGTCAGATCTCATCTCAGCCTTCACCTAATGAAACTGTACGATATACAGAAGCACAATAGCTGATGAGTACAGTGTATTAAACTTCCTAAGATGTAAGGTTTTCTAGCCATGTTGCATGATTCCTCTTCTGTATCAGTGCCACTGAAAAGAGAGAAATTGTTATCCCTATTTCATAGACGTTGGAAGAATGTCTGGAAAAAAGCAGAACTCTGACTACCTTTCTCATCTATACATACAGAGTACTTAGTAGGTCAGGACTGTTTATCCTAGATACCAAGTTAAATCCAGTATTTTGCCTCTTTCAGCTTTTCCCAACTTGTCCATAGTGCATTTTACCTTCTCTCAACTGAGTCCATAAAGAGATTTGGGATTTTTTCTGAAATGGAAGATGTTCTACAGCTACAAGCTGTTATAGCAACCAGCCTGCCTACTGCTCTCCTGGGCACCTGCATTATGCAGAGCTTGGTGTTCTCACTCTTCGCTTCAGGATTTGGTGTGACACTTCTGAAACACAGCAGACTAGAGATAGGATATTTAAAAGAGATAAAAATCCTTAAGATTAGCTTCAAAAACTTAACTTTTTCTGAAGTTGCCTGGAAGAGAAGATTTGAGACCTAAAGGGATACAGATATGTTGGAGAGAAGTGCAGAGAGTACGATGGATGTAAAGGAGTCAGGATGATCCCGCAGCAAACATTAATGTCTGCACACCTTGTCCCTCCTGCTTTGGTTTTACATATTAAGAAACAGAAATGTGTTCCTCTGTAAAACCTGTCCTCCAGCTCACTTCCAGTATGCACGACCAGCTCTCAGTCAACAGATTAACCACATCTCCCTGATTTTGGTCTGTTGAACAGGACTGATATTTTCAAATGCCTAAACAGTTCTTGAACCTTTGAACTCCTCCACAAAGAGCAAACAGCTCCTTCCTTCCCTCCCACTACAATGTCAACTCTTTTCCTAACTCCCTCTTACTTCTGCCACATGACATTCCCGAGTTTTACTTTAAAGATGAGCCTGTTCTGGAATCACACACACACCCTCCCCATTCTTGCAGGAACAGAATAACATATATTCTGAAGCACACTTAAAGATGTTTAAATGTATGTGTAATGGCTCATCATTCTGTATCTTTATGAGACAAAAAATGAATGTCAGAATCTTCTTTAAATTTTCAAACTCACTTAGGAATCGCTTTCTCAAATCACTCTGGAAACTTCACCCAATGTTTTATGCCTTTACTTATGCCCTTTTAAAAGCTGCCAAGCTGCATCTTTAAAGCTTGGGCTTTATTCCACCAATTTTGTGAACACAAGCCATTTGTGACTCAATTCCCTTAGGCATGCAAGAGTTCAAGAATAAAAACATACACTAACCCAGATGATTTCAAGGCGGTTACTTGGGAATAGGAAAAGAGAGGGAAGAAGGTGCAAGGCCAAAACAGTGGCATTATTCCTGAAAGAAAAGTCACAAATTTGGTGTTTGTAAGGAGCTTTGTTCTAAATCAAAAGACTGTGATGAATCTCTCTGTCCAAGGAAGGAGGCAAAGGGACCAAAAAATCTCAAAACAAAGCTTCATTTTTGTGCAAGTTGTTTCTCTGTCTGTGTCAGTAACCTACTGCTGCATCTGTAAATTCACATTGTAGACAAAGAATAATTTCTATTTTCACCTCTGAACTTAATTTGTTCTGAAATCTTAGTGTTAAGTTTTGAGCAGCTGAAGGACCATTCTAAGAAATCTCTGGAAAAGGAATAAGTGGAGTCCAATCCACCCCCAATCTTGCAATTTTATGTCAATGACATTAAACACCAAGTAAAGACTTACAAAATATGGAAGTCACTGCAAAGCGGCATTCTACTTAGCTCAATACTATTTCTGAGAAAGGAGTTCATGCACTTAAGTTCAGGCATTTCAGACTAACTACTGCTGAAATTAGTGGAGATGCAAGGATGCTCTGCCACTGAAACTATGTACTTGCTCTTATGATGCTTAGGTCAGCAAAAAGGTTGACGGGCAATTCCTTTCCTGCCCACTATCCACCCTTCCATGTTCTGGCTTGAGGCTTTGATTCCTGATGTCTACTGACAGAGAGTTGATTTAGGACAGGTTGTTTACAGATCCCATCTGCTTTGCAGCAGCAGATGTCGGACTCTTTCAAGAAGGATTTGGCAGCATCTTCTCCACTATTTGGTGTGGATCTACCACCATGGCTGCAAGAAACATTAAATAACAGAAAGAGAGCATGAACACAGCAGACTGGTCTGTCCATGACACTCATAAATACACACTTTGAACAAAAAGCCTTTTTTCCCTCTCTTTTCCCTCTGTCCCTTAAATCAAGCACACCGTGGGATTGCACATGCCTTGCATTGATGGCCAGCAGGTTGGAACTCGAATGCAGGCTTAGATCCAGGTTCCTTACACAGTGCAGAGGTACCCTGAGGCATTTGGGGAAAAGCTACAGTGAGAAAAATCCACTTGTTTTCAGCACAGAATATAGACAAAGCGACAGATTATCTGGATGGGGAGCAGTTGGCCCTGTTATAGAGTGTGGGGAGTGAGAACAAAACTAGGCTCTGGGACTGACCAAAGTTTGGCTCTAGTCCTCCATGGCTTTATTCCTGCTCTTGACTGACCTTTTCTGGCAAGTTAATGACAGGAGGGAGTAATAAGGACATGCTTTTTAATCTAACATCAGTCAATAATAGTATACAACTAATAGACTTAGACATCATACATTCAATAATTGTTTTTACTTAAAGCCCTTACAGTTTGCCCACTGAGACACAGCATGTCAGCAGCAGTTGCTGCCTATTGATAGGCACTGGTGAGACATTTATTCATACCTCTCTGGCTACTTTATCCTCTCCCGAAGCATCCATCACTCGAGGACCTAAGCACTGAGATATACATTCATTTATATACGCACACGTTTTGGCTCAGATGCCTCAGAAGCTGGGATCATTATACATTTCTCAATAGAAAGCTAGCTCCCCTACAAGTACACCCATTTATTTCACTTCATTTCAAGAGGAGATTATTTATACCTTCTAATACCTAGAAATCTCAACCAGAATCAGTACTTCCTTTGTGTTAAGAGGCACACGCATACCTGGGACCACATTCAGATAGGTTGAACACAAATCTTTTTCTTAAATCAATGTGTCTTGATTGCTATTCAGAGGACTAAATAAAATACTGAAGAGGGAGAGAGTGAATAAGAAGCACTCAGAACTCCAGAAGGAATGAATCAAGCAGGGTATGACCTCAGTCAATGGCCAAAGAGTTGAGGGATCCCTGCACCAAGTCCCATAATGCTATGACAGAAACATTTCCTCACCCAAAATCACCCATCTGGGAGCAGGATCAGAATTTTTTTGTCACCCAGAACTGGTCCAGAGTACCCATCAGATATAATTGCCACTCAAGCATCAGTAATTTTAGAGAACAAGGAACATATTACCAGGGGTTCAGTTAGAGCTGAGATACCTAGCATGACTACAATTAACTATTTTCTGTTTTCATATGAGCATTATTCTTTTTATTCCTTTTGATAGGGGGCAGGAGAGGCACATTAATAGTTAGTTATTTAGATAGTAGCTGCCCTGGGGTTAAACTGCTAAAAACACCCGTCTTGCTTGTTATCCTTATTTTGTTGGAAAGATTAGGTTCACCTAATTTTGCATGGGAAAGATGAATGACCCAGTTCACCAGCAAGGTCTAAATTGCAGCCTTTTGGATGCTGAAGTCTTCCACCACTTACTCTTGTCACAAACAGCACCCTGAAATCCATTTAGTTTCATTTACAGCAGATTAATTTCCCTCTGACCTTTGCCTCTGATGCCAAATAGGCCTGAGACAGACAAGAGCTTTGGAACAGTAAGTGCATTTGATGATGTCAATCACTGGACCTCTGGGATATTCTTAACTTCTTATGTGCCATAATGCCACATAGAAAACTTTTCTCCTGTTCTGGATGTCATTGTCCACACCAAATATGTTGTTGCCAAACAAGCCCAACACAGGCCCCACAACTGCCTATAAATGAAGATGGAATGCAAATATTTTACTTATTTTAAACTTATTTTCAAATCTCACTCCACACCTCTGACAATTATGTTTATTTTATTTAGATTTAATTTTGTAGGCAAATTCTCTATGACAAGGGTCATACTGCTCAAATTGCTACTACAGCAATTTTACTGCCTTATTGCCATTTGCCTGCTGTTACCCAGTGGGCCTTGAAGCATCATTAGTTTGCTTTGAAGTCTCCATCTCTCAGGAAAAGAACAAGTTATAGTCATTCCTCATAAGGACAAGGACGGCCATATTCAACGACTGCCTGTCATATTCCATACTATAAAGGTCTTCCATTCACTTACACCAAGAGTGAAATCATCTGAATTGGATTCACACTGAATGAACGGATTTCAATTCACTAAGTTCACACTGAATGAACTGAACTGAATCCAGAACAGAGATTTTGCCCAGAAGAGAAGCAAGACAGTTTTCTTTCCCAGGCACAAGGACTGTGTGTGTTTGGAGGCTAGGAACTACTTTGGTACATATTCCTTCCAAAGGGAGAAGAAGCTATTCACATCCACTGCCAGAGTTCTACTCATGGCTGGACTTCCCCAAGACAGAAATCAAGGCTAAAAGAGAGGGAAGGCAGTTAAATTACAAGGTGTGGTTGGGTTCATCTGCAGTACTTCTCTCCCAGCTCAGCGGTGCTCATGAGCATGACGGGAGTTGGACTCCTCGCTATTTCCAGGGCACCACCTGGCAGAGCCGCAGGACTTCTCATGTCACCTAGCCTCAGTGCCAGCCTCTTCCTGCAGCACTATGCAAGTCCTTCAGCTTTTTTTCTCTCCTCCATGAATTTTTCATGGGGACTTCAAGGTTTACTGCAGCAAGTTAGACATTTCCATTAAAGAGAACACCCTGAGTGGAATCAGAAGCGTCTTTTCAGTCTCTGCTCAGGAAATTCTTTTGCAGAGTTGGAAATTGCTTGTGGAAAATTATTTTCCAGAGCACATTCAGACCCTCTTCCTCTAGCCATATGCTAAGACATCACACTTCATAGTCTGAAAGGCCCAAAACGATTTGAAGGTCTGTCATTTCTCCTTTCTCACAGCTGTAAAAATTCTTTAAGTAAGACCTTGATTACCAAAAGAACATATATTATTAAAAACAAACAAACAAACAAACAAACTGAAAACAAGAAAATAAAGGCAGATTTGCACAACTGAGTAATTTCTTTCAGAATGTCTCTTGAAATTAATAATGTTCCTCCTCCAGAAGATCCAATTCCTCTTCTTGGAAAAAAGTGCATTCATGTAGATAATTCTCACCTTCATTTTTAACTGCTGCTTGTTACAGTTGGGACTAAACTCAAACATGCAGCAATGGGAGCAGTTTTTGCTATTTATCTGTTTCAATAAGTACTCTCACATCACTTTACACTTTGAGCAATGTCTCTGACTAGTTCTTCACTGTCTCTTCCGTTTACCAATATTTCAGAATTCATTTTGTTTAGTAACTAGTACAATATGTCCACTGATTTCAGGTGGTCCTCCACCACTTCAAAATGGTAGGTTAAAATGTTAATGAAATCTGAACATAAAAGTGCATTTTCTCAAATACTCCACTATATATTGTTGTGTATAGAACACCTGATTGCAGTGAGTTTCAAGAAACATTATTAGCCTTCACTGGAGATGATTCCTTTAACTTAAAAGAAACCTTGCCAGAGATGGAATAGAGTTGTTTCAAAACTCTGTCAACACTTTTCTAACTTCCTATATCAGGTTTTTAAGCACATGAGAGAAGCTCTAAGCGTATTGTTCTCCTTTACAAAAGGCCCTGAACAAATCTGCATAAATATTATTGACAGTACCGTGTAATATTGTGTGCCTGTGGATTTATATGCAAGACACTCCAGGCATAGAAATTCATGGAGAAACAAGGATACGCAATATTGTACCAAAATAGTAATACTTAGAACTAAAGTAGTGCCTTTTATTAATAATTAAAAAAAAATTAAAAACTTCCCATAGCTGATGGAAGATTCGGATCATAATTATGACAGAAAGAGGAGCCAGAAGTTCCATGCTCGGTGCCAGCTGCTAGGTCATACTGAGCCATCTGATGAGGTACGGTTGAGTTGACTCCACCTTCTCCTCTAACCGGGAGTTTGTGTTTCTCACGCACACATGTGAAAAAGAGATCAGACAAGGCTGAGTTTGTTTAGAGTTCACCATATACCTACCCATTTCGTACTCTTCTGACTAACTGCTCTGGGAAAGTTGTTTTATTTTCAAGTGGCTAGATACATTCAAGGGTAAAATCTTGCCTGCACCACCAATACATGCCTGTCTCTCACTTTTATCTGGAGGTTTCTACAGCCTAGTTTATAGAAGCAGTTCTGTTTTCACATGTGAATTGGAGTTTTGTTGGTTTCCCCTTGGGGGCTGCTTTCCAGATATGGACAGTCCTTCATGGTGCAGAGCCTACAGAGCAATTGTGGAAGTAGAACTGAGAAACGGAAAAAAAATTAAAGTGTCTTGATAGAAAAGAGTTTAGAGCATTCTCAATCTGATTGCTTGAGAGGTTGTCCCTCTTCTCTACCCATCTCCAGCTGAAGAAATTTGCCACAGACCTACTACTCATGTCAAAGTTACAAAAACTATCATATCTATCACATGTTAGACACAATACATATCCACAACAAGAGAAGACTTCCAAGTTCCTCCACCGTTATCATCTACAAGTAAGAACTGGACATTTATCAAGAAGTTCTACTTTTCCCTGGAATGAATAACCTAGAAACCAGTGCCGAGTCTCTTGAATCCCTTCCCACCCCAAAGAAATCCAACATACAAGGGTAGAAACAAGTATCTTGTTTCCACCTTGGAGCTGCATGATTCACTTCTAAGCTCTGAGGTGGCCAAGGACAGCTGACTTGCAAGAGACAGTTGACATGCAGGAGATTTGCAGGGAGCAAGGTAAGGATGAATCTTTCATTTCTCATGGGGAAATCTGAAACCTCACTGCAGTCTGTAAAAACTGTTTCCTGAAGCCTCTGCACTCACTGTTGCTTTCATAGGTATACTCTGTGCCATAATAAAACTATTTCAGGCCCAGAAAAACACTGATCCCTCAGCCTCACTGCATTGCTACGGCTGTTCAGGAGACTGTGCTTCAAGTCTTAAGTAATGCTACCCCACCTTGCTTCTAGATCTCTTCTGACTTATTTTCAAAGGATAGATCTTGGTTTCTGAACAGTGGCCGATTCTGTAATTATGTACATTTAAATATGAAGGGGGGAATCAAGAGCAATTTTAAGGGCATGTGGATTTGGTCTTCTGCCAAAGTGCTTTATTCTATAATGAACTCTTCCTTTTAAGCCACTTTGCAGACACTTTGGTCTGAACCCAATATCAATAATATAGGTTAAATTTCACATGCTTAACAATATTTAACCCTGGGGCCTCTTCTTGGGCTGTTAAACACCAGACAGTACACCAGCCTGGGCTACCGGGACAGCAGGTGAAAGCCAGGGAGGCAGGCCACTGATGGGTAACTAAAAAGAGGAAGGAACACCTTCACCTGTGCCATATGAATTCAGCATTACAAATGGTAAAGCAGACCTTCTCTTTCAGACTCTTTGTAGTCACATTTAAATAGTCAATAATTCATCACTTACAGCTAGAATGTTAAATGCAGAAAGCAGCAGAATGTAAATTGAAATGCCTAATCCTTTTTAGCATGATCCATTAACACCAAAATATTAAAGGTGAATGAGAAGAGACTTCATAGGTGAGTGCATTGGCCTTATGCCTCTGAGGAAAGGTCTGTACTCAAAGCTTCATTAGGTTACATGCATAAGTGGATCACGCTGGTCTAACAGACATTTGTCCATATCACAAAGCCAGTGATGGTCTGCAAGTACAACCTAGAGCCTCCTACAAAGCCAAGGTTACAAGAGGACCCTGTTCAAGTCTGTGCATCCCCCAAGCTGTGTGTGGATCTGAGCACACTGCTTTGTTTCTTTAGCTCTGCCTCCCATCTGCAAGGGGATAGTAACTGCTGTGCATCTCCATAGTGCTGGAAGAGTTAGAAAGTTAAACCAAGTGCTTAGGGATTGTCATCATAGGGGAAGGGAGAGGATATTAAAAGTGGAATTGGCACTATCTAGAATAATGATGTCACTCTATATGAAAACTGGGATGTAGCAGCTGAGCTGGAGAGTAAAGCAGCAAGAGAGGATGGAGCTTAGGATGCAGTTTTACACTTTTACTGTTTTTGTTTAAAATCCTACAGAAAAGATTAAAACCCTCACAGAATAGTGTGAAGTCAGAGACAAAGCAGCTTAACAAGTACTCCCTGTTGATTTGGCATGACAATCTCCAAACCCTTAAAGCAAATCAAAAGATCAACTGTCCCATTTTAACCAGGATGCTGAAAGACTAAAGGACCAGCTCTGAATGTAGGCGTTATAAACTTTCAGAGCTTGAGCTTAACCTATTCAAATTGAACACTGACATCACCTCAGATGTTCTCTGCACAGCCAGAGGTTTGGTGTCAAAATAATGTTTTCAATTGTTTGTTGAGATATTAGACTTCTAAAGAAACATTCTAAAAAAAATGTTACAAGACCAATATTTCAGAATGGAGCCCAAGTGGGCTTTTGTGGACTTTGGGTGTACTCATCTGGGACTGTGCTCATTCATCTTCTCTTCAAGACAACTTGCTTACTCCAAGATTTTTTTGGGTGTTCATGATTTGGGAACCTACCACTGCACCACCACTTTCGCTTGTGAAATCTGTGCTCTGAAGCCATTTCTAGGCAGTGCTCCAGAACACAGCATTTCTGCTGGGAAATGACGACTACAAACAAACATAGCATCTACTTAGCAACAGAGAGAAAAAGAAAGAGAAGTGGGTTTTCTTTTACTTTTTATAAAAGGTGCAATAATCTCTCTCCTGAAGAGTAGTATAAGTGCTTCTCATAAAACATCATAAAACAATACAGTCCTGTAAAACCAAACAACATGTCAAAGCCCTATTTATTCCTTTCATTAACCTGATCTAATCCCAAGAAGTTTCTAATGGAACATGCATTGAATTGATGAGTCTTCCTCTAGATCCTCAACTTACCCAAAAGAGATGGAACAAATATAAATATATCTACACTTTACACTCAGTCTTAATTTGTTCAAAGCTTGGAAGAGCTTAAAAACCCACTAGTGTCTCATGGAAAGCTAACAAATATTCCATTTAGAGAGGTTTTGGCTGCTTACACCCTTGTTTTTCCAGTGGCATTCCCTTCCCCCATAGCAAGGACTCATTCACATTGAGGATATGAAAATTTTAGTGATATTTGCAGTGGAAGGGCCCTGCCACCTAGCCCAGACCACTCTCTGCTAATGGACAACTGTTGTCCATAGCCTTCAGTTGTGGAATAAGTAATTAGGTAAATGATGCTTCCCATTTTCAAGACCTCCCCACTCACCATACAAAAAGAAAAAAACCAAACCAAGCCAACAAACAAAGAAAACCCCAACAACAAATAAACAAAAACCAACCAACAACAGTAACAAAAAATCCCCAACCAACAAACTGCCATGCTTTTTTTTTCCCCATGAGAAACATATTTATCAGATTTGATTAGTATGTTCTCCCTGACCTCTATAATATTCCCCACAGTGTTTCCTGCTGTTTAGTTTCATCCCCATCTCTTCATAAGCCCCAGTTCAGAACACACCTCCCATTTAACTACATTTTTTCAAAGGTCTTGCTGCATTAGATTAGGCTGGAGGAAGGCAGGATGTGATAACTGGAAGGGAAGGGTCCTTTGAGGAAAGAACCCCTCAAATTTTAAGCAGGGAACTTTGTGTTGGAAAATAAATGGATGTGTTTGCTCTAGTTCAACCTGGGAAGAACAGGCAAACATGCTTCATCTCTACCAGAAAGCAAACGTTAGCAGGGGTGTTGCTCTGTGGAAGGCAGCAAAAGTATATAAGCAGATGGTGTTTGAGCATTTAACCACCGCAATCCAAGCATGACTTGGCAGTGAGCATACTCGAGGCCCTGTTTACCCTAGAGCTTTGGACAGCGCAGCTGCTACTCCAGTTCTGGTTGAAATTTTCAAACACAGGTATGCTTTGTGAGGGACATGGATCACTATCCTGGACAGGGAAGAGGCACTGTCTCCAAGTCAGCAGCACACTCTGTACACAATCTCTTCAGGCTCTCTCCATTGCTGGTCTACATTCTAATCCTAACTGAGATAGCTGTTTAATTGATATTTAAGAAATAAGTGGTATTTGGCCTGTACACACTCAGTCAACCAGTATTTAAGGAGCTGGCTGCTTTCTCAGCAATCAGAAATGTAAATGTGTTTTAACTGCCCAGCTGTAAACTTCATTCTACTCACACCCTTCTCACCCATTTCTTCTCCACTATCTGCATGAAACTGAGAAGACAATCTTCAACAGAATCCTGTCTTCTGCCCATGATGTAAATAGTTATGGATGTTTGGAGATGCTACTTAAATGTATCTAAGGATGGGAAGAAAGAAGGATTGTCTATAAAGGAATAGAAATCAGGGAAATAACCAATAACTCCACATGTTCAGGCAAGAACACTATTCTCTGAATGAATTGACAGTGATTTAGTCTATTTCAGCAAACATTCTACTTGGGCATAAAGGCCAACCTGATAGACCACTTTTCCTCTACTGGAAAGTCGCACCCTAACCTCCAAAGTCAGATCCCAAATACCCCCTATTTCTTAAGCAGCCAAACATAAACAAGTACAAAAACAAATCCAAATTGCCTTAACGTCACATTGCCTGCAGTGCAATGGCGAGGTGATCCCTTGCCTCCCATTACCCACCCCAATAATTCTTTTATATGGAGTGTGAAATAATTAGGAACAGCAAAAATAATTTAGGAAACAAGAAGAAACTAATTGTATAAGCTTGTTTTGGGAAAACACAAAGGACAAAAGCAAACCTGGTAGAGATGCTGACAGATACAGTACCAGTATATTAAAGCCCACACATGTATTAATAATAAGCTAACTAATGGTCCCTTGCACAATACACAATGAATTTACTACACAGCAGCCTGCTGCTGTGCTGCACTGTGACTACACACCACAGAGAAGATCACGGTTTGTGAAGCAGGAAAGTTTAATATTGTGTCCAGTCCAATGACTTTACACTGTGGTTTGGGAGAGACCAAGGTTTCAGAGTGCAGCTCTGGGAACCCAAAATCTCCAAGCCGGAAATGCTGCTGATTACATCCTCTAAATCTGGGCAAGTTGCAATCTACCTCAATGCCCACTGCCCCTAAGTTATATTCACACACCAAGATGCAACATTACTCCTCAGCAGCACTGCTCAGGCTTTTAACTAATGCTGTGGCTAAAACTCCAGGGGTTAAATTCATCTTCCTGCCTCCCCATCTGAACTAAAGAATACTCGCCATCAATAACACAAGTCAATGGAAACATATCTAAGGTCCTCTTCCTTTCCTCAGAGCATGCTGGTGCTCTGTGCTTGCTGGTAGAAGCATTTCACTTGCTAAATGGGGAAACCGAGGTACGGTGGTGACTGGAAAACTCATTGAAAATCACACAAGTGGTTGAGGTTGTGGGCATATGAATCAACAGTTAGTGCACCCATGTCCTACCTTGACAGATCAAAGGTCTTCAAAAACCAGGGAGAAAGACAGACAGCTCGAGGTCAGCATTTGTCCCTGACTGCTAAGCATGACACCTATTTGACTGGACTAGCAAGCTCTGACCTTAGGCAACAAAACTTAATAGCAGGTTACCAGTAGGCCAGACCACATTATCACTTTAAGACAGACATTTGCATTCTCTTTCACACTGTATTGCACCATCTGCTTGTGAGCAGAACATATAGATACAACTGTGTGGCTTTGCAGATGTTGACAGGGGTATGACCTGCTCACAACTATTCTGAAAGTCCCTGTGTTCCAGGGCAAACAGTCCCACAATGAGGAAGCTAAAAGAGACAGCAAATCTGGCACTTGTCTCACTGTAAAAACCAGTCTACTTAAACAGATATCCTTTTGGGGGTCCAGTCCTGTACATTTTATACTCAACCAATGCTAAAGTTGCTGTCTATACAGTCCAGCTTTGATCTGCTTGCAGGATGTTGTTTTCTCCATCAGCTCAACTTCACTGGCTGAGCTTAGCCTGTATCCTGAGTTTTAGCTGTTAAAAAAAGCCCTCCGTTCTTTGAGTCCCTCTCTCAAAGAAAATTGCCAAGTACACTTGATCCTCCAGAATTAATTTCCCCCATTGCAAGCTTCCTAGCTCAACACATTGGTTTAGAAACAATGCACTAACATACTTTGAAAGCTCCTTCAGTTTTTTTTTCTGAGCTAATGGCATTCACTGAGGCCTGTTCTCAACCTCACCCAAGTTGCCTACCCAAAACTCCTCAACCACTTCAGTGCATTACTCCTTCTTTCTCCAGCACCCACTGCAGCTGCAGCTGCTGTTTGTTTACCCACCTGCTGCAAATCACCCCAGCAGTGGCTGATTGTCAGTGCCAAAGCTAAAGGTCTCCTCTGCACGCATGCAGAGTTTTGCAAAGCACTTCAGGATCAAAGGTGTCAGTGAAACACAAGGATATTATAAAAGCCCAGAGTTTCCTCACAGCCAGCTTGTCAACTAATTACAGTTGTGTGCTTTGCTGAGAAGCTCAGAAAGGTATCAAGAGCAAAACCCCATGGCATCCTCTGACACTGACAATGCTGTAGCTGGGAGTGCTGCCATTTTTTATGCTTTTGGGACTGTCTTTGAACTGAACGTGAACTTGCATAGATATGTGCCTGATGCACAAGTCAAGTGCACCAGTGCAGTGATCCACCACACTTTCCATCACTTTACACTTAACTGCATGCCAAGCCTCCATAAATTACACTTGCTGCTTTCCAGTCTGCCTCTGACAAGAGCACAGTTGACCTCCGTGTCACTCGTGCCAGCAGCGCAGAGCACAGGCACAGCTTGGATGGAGGGCTGCACAGCAGAGCTACTCCTTCTGGAGGAGCCATCACAAACACTCTTTTTCCTGCCTTGGCCTCTCTGGAAAGCTGCAAGTGACCTGCAGCATGGATGGACCGACAGTGAAGACCTTGTAAAGGAAATTGTTTGTCTGGGGTTGCTTAGGAAGACTCCAGGACAAAGACAGAAGCAGAACTCAGTCACATGAATCTCAGTGCAGCATCTGAAACTGCTACACTGTCCTTCTCTTCAGAGAGGACTAGTGTATCAGCACCATCGTTTCACTGATCCTGCCTGGTCTGACACACATGGGTAACACCTCCAAGCAGATGACTGCATGGGTTAATTGGGGAAAAGAAACCAAGAGAGCCACATCTTCCTGCTTCTTATTCTAAGTGCTCTAACAACACGTCTCCATTTCTTTGCCCTCTATGCAAGAAACATCAGGGGATGAGGGTTTTTTTCCCTCCCCCACCTCCCTCACAGTCACTTAAAAAGGGATTATTCTGGCTTTTAACAGGTAGTTTATGAAAGGAATTAAATTATGTGGTTGCCTGCTGCAATAGCAGGGGGGCAGACTCAGTGACCCAGGGGATCCTTTCTAGGACTGTGTCAGCTTATGACTAACGTCAATAAAAATGATTTCATCCCAGCTTTTACGTGTAGGCAGGAGAGCAAACAACAAATTAATGAGAACAAGAAGCTCAGAAAAGCTGGAAAGAGGGGGATGGAAGGGAATGGCAAAGCACATGTGCAATATTAGGTAAGGAAAAATCAAGCATTCAACTTGGACTAAAATATGAATTATGAGGCTGTTGATTTCCACCCATACTCCCATGTACCTGATGGGAATAGAATTTAAGTGTCCCAGCTCTGGCTTTGTAAGTGATTTGACAAACTGTTTTCTGTGCTGCTGCCACAGTCACCCAAAATAGGTAAAATATTTCATTTTGGAAAGGAAAACATTTACATGAGGACTTGACCTTTAACTCAATGTCAGAAACTCCCCAGGTGGGAGGTGAGACTGATGGGAGCTTCAGTAGAGTCTAGAAATCTCCTGGAGTAATCACTGTCTCCATGGCAACAAAACATTGACATGGGAAGAGAAGGAAGAGGAAGGAGGGGGTTATGAACCTAAAAACCGCATGGGTTCCCTTCTCCATACGACTTCCAGCCATTAAAGGTGGCCTGTTCACTCTTCTGGAGCAGAAAGGGCTTAGGCAGCCTGGTTGGGTTTCCCACTTGGTTGAGGGAAGGATCTAACATGGATGGACCTTCCAAGTGCCGGGTCCCAGGAGAGAAACAGCTTCCACCCTTGCTCATATCTCAGCTTTCTGCTGAGACCCTCACACAAATGTTGAAGAAAGACAAATTCAGAGAAGATTCTACCAGCTCTAGGAACCTCATTTCATCCAGAAGTGGAGGTACAAAGCAGCCAAAAAGCCTGGAGACAAATTACAAGTTTTTAATCAGAAGAACTGAAAAGCATTCAATTCAGAGAAAAAAAAACCCAAACAAAAACCAAACCAGCCATCCAAACAAACATACAAAAACTACAAAAAAACCAAAACCAAACAGAAGAAAAAGGTAGCAAAACATTCTTTCAGAGTACTTTTGTCCTGTTCTCATCATTGCTTAACAAGCCAACCAGACTAACTGAGTTTTAAATGCTTTACCATGACATTAGAGTTTCTGGCAGAGAATTTCCACAGGCCAAGTCACCAGGACAGAAATCAAAACTACACCCTCTCAAAACCAAGAAATTGTGAGTCAGAGACTGAAATATTATAGTCTATGACTTAAACGTTTTCTTGAAGGACTTTTAAAACTGTATTACAAAAGCTGTAGAGAAGACTACCACACCCTGAATGGGGCCCTGACTGAGGCCTTACACAGCTCGCTGATGAAGGTAAGATAAAGTAACAACTCAGGGCTGGGGACATTCACTGAGCACAGGCTTGACACCTCCAAGATGAGGACCACAGCCCCAGGGCTATCAGCTGCCAGGCTCGCACAGACCCTCAAACCAAAGGGCGGGAGGGAGGAGAGGCTCTGGGTATCTGGGAAAAGCCTCTGGTCAGAGACACAGTGACTGCTCATCCTCCACTGTGCAGAGGAGCCCAGCTGAGGGGTCCTCACCAGGAGAGGGAAGCTTATCCACAGCAGAAGGGGTGACATGGCCCATCACAGGGGCCCCCAAAAGGGGTCCCCAGACCCTTCATCAGAGATGAGGCAGCAGACCCTGAGAGTTGCAAGGGACAGTGTCAAGCAAGCCCCTGCAAGGGGAGGCACGTGGGCGTTCCCACCTGGCCCAAAGTGTCTATTAATCCATGGGATTCTGCACTCTTCGGTGTGTGGTCTGGTGGCGCGTGGTGGTGCGTGGTGGCGTGGCGTGGTATGTGGTGGTGGTGATGGCAGTGACAGGGGACCCTCACCACCAGCAGACCAGATGGAGGGGAGAAACAAGACGTTGTCAGGACCCTCAGATGGGTGATCTGCTTCCACCTAACCCCGTCACCTCTCCCTGTCCCCACACCCCCCATGCACACTTCTTCTTTCTTTCTTTTCCTTCCTTCCTTCCTTCCTTCCTTCC